>NC_056748.1:317099480-317176980 GCF_019279795.1 Protopterus annectens
CAGACCTTTGCAAATGTAATACTCTTTAGCTATGCTCATTATCAGTGACGAGAGAGTTGCATGTAGTCATCAAATCCTGTAGATGATCTGCAGGTCTTCTCTCAAGTTCTTGAGAGGGGCTGATGTAGGTCAGCAGTTCAATGGCAAGGAAATCCTGGTGTGTGTGTGTATGCCCCCATTTAATACACCTGGTGGCTAGAGGTACTCGGGCTCAAATCCTGTACCTTGAGTACAGGGTAAAGAGCCTAAAGTCCCTAGCCGCCACCACTTGTGAGCTATGCCCAAGTTTTTTTGTGCTAAGAGTTAAGAGCTATAGTGCGAACTGAATTTGTATTCCACCAGGTTTTTTTGTGCTAAGAGTTGAGACCAGTGGTGAGAAGTGAGAAATGAATTCACTAAATGATAGCCAGTAAGTTTCAGTCTTCCTATTTTTCAGGAAGCTGCTGATTTAGCATAGTGGTATGTTGCTCTGAGTGTAGTTCATAAGGTCCTGGGTTCAAGACTTACTAGTGAAATGCCTGGTGGTAACACAACCATTTATTCTAGCAACTTTACAAAATTATACAAGCTATGTTTAAAATGTGTCCCTGGTTTTTGATCTTTTGACCTCCCCCAAAATGAAATTGAAAATAAGTGTGAGAAGCTGTGCAAGATGCCTATGGCTTACACTACTGTCATTCTATTTATAGTGTGGGTGTGGAAGTAGACTTTTATGATGGAAATGTTCTGAACTGGGCAGTTTTGTGTTTATTTGTTCATGCATTTTGTTTCATTGTCTACAGTACAGTCTACTGGAAAAATGTTCAAACAATAAATTTAAAATGCGCTCTGTCTAACAAGTGTGCTGTTTTATACAAGGAATGTAATTTAATAGTCAGAAAGGTGTATCAAAGAAAAGAACACATGTATGTTTCTTGTTTTATGTGCAAGAGGCCAATCATTTGAAAACAGCTCAAAAATGATGATTATCCACCACTGGGCAGATGCATTTTCTTTGGATATGGTGTGGCTTTCAGTGCTGTTTCAATGAATGTGAGTTTCAAATTCAGACAAGTTTTAATTCCAACTGCCGAGTCTATTTTCATAGTGAGACAGTATTGCTTTTACCAGATGTCTATTAGTGTTTTTGCATTGTTATGCTGTAAAAATAAAATCCAAATAATTATTGTAGAAGTAAAGCACTATGCACACATTAGTATTTATGGTAAATGAGGTGAAATAGCCAGGTAATGGCACATTGGAATGGCTGCAGGGGAACTCTGGTGCTATATTTTGGTGGCCTGTTCAGTTACGTTTGAAAGTTGGTATCCCACAATTCCATTGCAGTGGGTAGGGTTACATAATTATGCATGCAAATTAGATGTTAATCAGCGTACAGATTTGTACCTATTTTTCATGGGCCTTGTCCAGATTTTTGATGTTTCCAGGTTGAGAGATACGGAGCACATTTCTTTTCCCATCACCGATGAGGTGAGGGCAGCAATATGAAACACTTCTGTGTAGCACACTACCCTGAAGTACTGGGTGCCATAGACTGCACTCATGTACACATCAAGGCACTACCCATTGAGAAGGGTTGAATCTAATCAACCACAAGGGGTACCTCTCCATCAACTGCCAGGTCATGTGCAATGGCCAGGGGATTATCATGAATGTGTGTGCTGGCAGCCCTGGCAGTTATCACAACTCCCATATGTGGCACACATCACAGCTGTACCAGATGTTTTCTAGGGGATACATCCCACATGGCCAATTACTGAGGATGATGGCTATGCCCTGGAACCATGAATGATGACATCCATCAGAAATGAACACACACCCACCGAAGAATGCCATAATGAGGCACATGCACACACACAAACTAGGAAAATCATAGACCATAAAGTTAGGCTTCTGAAGTCACAGTTCTGTTGCCTCAATATATCTGGTGGAGCCCTGCAGTACTCACTCACATGTGCACATATGTTCAAAGTATGTTCTATGCTACACAATACGATCCTGCGGAAAGAGCTGCAACAGGATCAGCAAAGGGAAGTTATACACAGTCCACATCACTACAGTCACAGGAGGTCTCGAAGGAGGAACCCCCTGATGATGTCCCTGTAGACAGATATAGGTGTGTCCAGTGCACCCTGGTTTTGGCTAAGAGACAATGCATAGCACATTCACTGACAGCTTAGGGCCCAAGGGACAGACCCCTTACTCCTACTCACATACATATAGTAAAACTGATGCCAGGCATCTCACACAACCTGTTCTTATCCATGTATTGGCTGTGTACTGCTTGCATCAGACAGTCAGCCCTGAACTACAGTTCTGTAAGCTGCTGAATTCGCAAAGTAAGTCCCTAACCTACACACTAATATGCTATTGTATGTATGGATTTGCTGCATTTATGCAAGTAAATCTAGTGGGCAATTTTGGACACAAGTAACATCCACATTGGACTATAGTTATCCAGTCTACTAGTATGTGTTCCTTGATTTTTACTAGGCCTCATGGCTGGCATATGCACTACATCAGTCAAGGGAGATGTTAAACAGTGGGGGTCACTTGATAGTTGGACTACTTTGTATCCCAGCAGAACATATAGTTTTGCTCCCCTGTATCCAGTTTCCCCATATAACTGCTTTAACAGTAGGTCATCAATGGCATATCAGCGGTCTAGGCAAACTCAGGCCAGTAACATAGAAATTGAGCACACATTGTATGCCTCCCTTAACGCAGAAGTAACAACATACATATGTATGCTTTTGGCTTTATGATGAATGACTACTCTCTGGCTGGCAGCTTGTGTGGCTCAGTGGACTAAGAAAGTTAGCATGGGTAATGCCATTGATGTTTCAAATCTGGAGGTACCCACATCTTTTGGATTTGAGGTATTATGTTGGTGTTGTCATAGACTGTCAGTCTGTGTGTGGTGTAACATTATGAACCTCTGTCACATATTCATTACATCATACAGCTGGAGAATGCCATGGACAGTTTAAGTGAAGTGCACTACTGCAGAAACAGGGACAGATGTCTGTGTCCATAACACACAAAATCCCAGGCTGGAGTATAGGTAGGTGTGGCCTGGAGTCACTTTATAAGCACTGACAGTCTGTCTGGGCATGCCCATACACTTTGAGCTCGGTCCTGTTGCCCCCTGACCAAAATTACCTGTTATGTTTAGATATGTTTATACATACATACATATATGTATACATATTGTCTATCTCTTACACATACATAGTATATGAATCTCTATGTATTTTCAAATAGAAATATATATATATATATATATATATATATATATATATATATATATACATACATATATATACATGAGATTGTTGATGGAGAAGTACAGAGAATGTCAAAAGGAGTTGAATTGTGTTTTTGTAGACTTAGAGAAAGCATATGACAGGGTGCCTAGAGAGGAGTTGTGGTATTATATGAGGAAGTCAGGAGTGTCAGAAAAGTATGTAAGAGTGGTACAGGATATGTACGAGGGTAGTGTGACAGCGGTGAGGTCTGCGGTGGGAGTGATGGATGCGTTTGAGGTGGAGGTGGGGTTACATCAAGGATCAGCTCTGAGCCCTTTCTTATTTGCAATGGTGATGGACAGGTTGACAGACGAGATCAGACAGGAGTCCCTGTGGACTATAATGTTTGCAGATGACATTGTGATCTGTAGTGAGAGTAGGGAACAGGTGGAGGAGACCCTGGAGAGATGGAGATATGCTCTATTGAGAAGAGGAATGAAGGTCAGCAGGACTAAGAATATATGTGTGTGAATGAGAGGGAGGATAGAGGAATGATGAGGTTGCAAGGAGTAGAGGTGGCGAAGGTGGATGAGTTTAAATACTTGGGGTCAATAGTTCAGAGTAACGGTGAGTGTGGAAGAGAGGTGAAGAAGAGAGTACAGACAGGATGGAGTGGGTGGAGAAGAGTGTCAGGAGTGATTTGTGACAGACGAGTGCCTGTAAGAGTGAAAGGGAAGGCCTACAAGAGGGTAGTGAGACCAGCTATGTTATATGGGTTGGAGACAGTGGCATTGACATAAAGGCAGGAGTTTGAGCTGGATGTGGCAGAATTAAAGATGTTAAGATTTGCACTGGGTGTGACGAGGGTGGACAGGATTAGGAATAAGTATATTAGAGGTTCAGCCCATGTTGGAAGGTTTGGAGACAGAGAGGCATGATTACATTGGTTTGGACATGTGCTGAGGAGGGATGTTGAGTATATTGGGAAAAAGATGCTAAGGATGAAGCTACCAGGTAACAGGAAAAGAGGAAGGCCTAAGATAAGGTCTATGGATGTGGTGAGAGTGGACATGCAGGTGGTTGGTGTGACAGAGCAAGATGCAGAGGGCAGGAAGAAATGGAAACAGGTGATCTGCTGTGGCGACCCCTAAAGGGAACATCCGAAAGAAGATGATAAAAACATACATATATACATACATCTACATTTATATAGATCTGTTATATACAGAAATGAGTGTGGATTTCTGTATTGTCCTACATACCCTAATACTGGTGAGTAAAGTTGCTCTATCACACATCTATAAAAGGATCCAAAGTAAGGGCTCAAGAGTACATGATGCACTTAACTACAGACCCCTGTACCTGCTGGGTGTCACCACATAGCAACAGGTGAGCAGGTAGTGTAATATATATAATGTTGCCTACATATGCATGGGCAGGGCGGTTTGTCCCTGCTCACAGTCTTGCCCATCCAAGTGCAAACAGCCACAAATGGCCATACTGGTAATTGTAGACACACATAGTAGCTAGGATAATAGTTATCCCACTGCTAGGATACTATATACAGATGACAGTATGAAGCAATATCAGTCTACAAGCCACAGATGCTGTTAAAAATTTGTGTAATCCACAAGTAGTTTGTCTGCAATCACATGTAAAACAGACATCAGACATGGCACAAGTGATAAGTACTGTGATCTATAGTGTGTAAGACTAGATAGCTAAGGGTTCTAATCTCACTGAAGATGTGTGTGTGTGTGTGTGTGTGTGTGTGTGTGTGTGTGTGTGTGTGTGTGTGTGTGTGTGTGTGTGTGTGTGTGTGTGTGTGTGTGTGTGTCCCTGGCGAACACCTGATAAACCCTCATTGGCTATCAAACTGCAATGGTTATGCACTTTTAGCCTTTTAAGTTGCTGCTGGCTTCCAAACTGCCCTCTTCTACAAGGCCTAATGATGTCATCTACCTTAATACTACCAGATGCCAGTTGAAGCTGTGGCACATGTGATAAGTACTGTGATCTATAGTGTGGAATACAAGGTAGGTAGGGGCTCTAATATCACTGCAGTCCACATGGTGCATGTGTGTATGTCCATATGGTATAAGTATGATCACCTCAGTAACTTACAAAGAGGTAGAGTTTTCCAGAATTTTAGATGTAGCAGGTGATGTGGCCCTCCAAATGCCTGACAACTTTGCCTGCTGATATCAAGTATTATGTCCTAAACTGACAGCACTATAAGTCATGAGGTGTGTTGTGTGCATCATGTCCTTTGATCTGTAGTGTGTGCCATTACATACTAATCTACGTACAGCCAACTTGCACTATGTGTGCCATGCCATGTCCTGTAAGCAGTAATTGGAAGTGGTGCTATCCCCAATGTAGCCATGTTTGTGTGTGGCTGTTAGCATTATTTACATTAGCTTATGGAACCACAGGACATTTGAACCTCACTAGCATAATGGCCACACAGCCAATACAATTGTAGACAACTGTATACTTTTATTTACACGATCAGCACATATTGCTCCAGTCAAAGAGGGACACAGGCAGAATCCCTGTGGTGAAATGATGGTCGCCCAGACAGTTACACAGATGGCATGTGCTGAGGTGCACTGATGTGCTCTGCTTGCCATTAGTCAGGCCTTTGTTGCAAAGGTGGGTTAAAGTCTGCTAGACAAATGTCTCCCACCAGCATGTATTAACATCATATACTAGGTTAATGCCCTTACAGTGATTAATCCATGTACTATGTCACCTACAGATATGCAGCATTTACAATCAAGCACGGTCACACATTGCCCCATATGGAAGGCAGAGATCACCTCTGAGTAGTCTATATGCCACAGGCTACAATGGCACTCATTTCAGATGATCCCCATTGAACACATGCTGAAGATGTGAAGTTCCATTGTGAGGGACCGTACTGTTGTGTGCACATGCCAGTACTGCCTGGAAATATCCATTACCTAATGGCCATTGCAGATATTGGCATGCTGGGGGAAGAGTACATGGAGGTTGAGTATATTGAGAAATTGAGTGTATTAACTGTTTTATTGCTTTAATTAGGTAATTGAGTCACAGGCATTTGTATAAAAAGGAGTGTGTGCTGTGTTAATTTTATTTTGAAGAAAAGTGAAATTTGAAGTCACTTGCTCACTAAAGTATGTGGTTGTTTGGTTCCTTGGTCCTTGCTCTACATTTTTAGTGGACTTTTGTGAGAGGTTTTGATCATGTCAATTGCAGGTGATTGTGCCCCCAGCTATGACACATGATTTCAATCATACCACTAGGGAGACATATTGATCTCAGGCACATTAGGTGTAAACCTGTGCAGCCAGGTCTGTGTGCCCAATTCTTTCACCCTTGAGTATGTATATCACATGTTGCAACTGATGTGCTACTTACCAGTTACATAGGTGTTAGTGATGGAAATAAGACTACATATATATTTGCATGGAGTTTATGGCCACTACTATGTCAACAGGCATTTATTCATCACTACCCTCTTGTAGGATATTGACACCTCACAGAATCCATGAGTGCTCATATTTTGCAGGCATCAGCCAACACTGTTGGCCACAGACAATCAGTAGTCACTTGTATCATGGTTAAATGGATTCCAAGCACTAGAGGACCCAGCACTGAGCCTGTTGAACACTGCTGTTTACAGATCAGCTACTGGAGGTGGATGGTCCCTATGCTGAGTATGAGTGCCATCAATAGGCCAGTAAATGATACCTACAATGATAGTACCATGTATGCCTAAGTGGGTGCTGTGTACATAAGACCTGAGTGCAGGATATAGCCAGATGTCTTGGCTCAGTCCAGGGGGTTCTATGCCCTGATGTCCCCTCACCCAGGTCTTTGGTGACTGCCATAGAAATGTCCACCATGCTTAACAGTCATGATCCCCCTGTCAGACATCCAAACTGTGTACAGTTAACTGTGTGTAGATCACATATATGTGTACTGATCAGCTCCATGATGATTGCCCCTACAGCCATACAGATGTGGATACTCAGGCAAAGATGTTTATATTTCTGGTGGTCAGTACATGCACCACCTCTGTGCAAGGATATAACAGTTGCCATTGTCCAGTCAGATGCGGTTCAGCCAGTGGTTTCAGGATGATTGCAAGTTGTTCCCAATGGTGTTAGTAATCCATGACACACCTCATGTAGGATGCAGTCTGAGATGTTAGCATGTCCAATAGATGTTGTGTATCCTCCATACCGTTTATGACCTGCTCAGTAGATATGGAAGGATAAGGGACAGGTTGTAGGAATGTCATGTATCACTTGTTGTGGTGACAGGGGGGTAAAGATGACACAGAACATATGGGACTACAGGTTAGCTATAGGTACAGACCTATTCTATGTGGCATCATTAAGTATGGGTTCACTGGCAATCTGGGGTTGTGCTTTGAGGATACACATATAACTACACTGTGTAGTGGTTGTGCTTTGTGTGGGTGGCTAATTTTGTCACTTACTGTATCTATACAACATCACAACACTGTGGTTGTTGTAGCCGAGGATGTTGTGTCACCATTTTAGGTGGAGCACCCTCACCCCAACTGTTACACAGCAATGTCCACCTCCTATTGTACAGCCTGATAATAGTAGTCTACCAGGCAGGTCTGTTGTGCCATTAGGAACATGTGTTCCTCCTGTCAGGTACAGCCAAGTTCATGTAGTTGCAATACTACCATAATGCATGGGTGTACAGCTCTGCATACATGCCATCTCATCAGAGGGGGGAAGGTCCAGTTAAGCTAAGTAAACCACCCCACAGGAGGTAATACATGGCTTTGTTGAAATATGTCTGTATTGTCTAAAATGGTGGGGGGGTAGTGCTGGTAGTTTTAATGACACTGATCTGTGTTCAGATCCCACCAGGGAGGCTCTCACAATGGGGTGCTGCAGTGGTCACTGTCTTTTTAATTTCTCCAAGTCTTTTGGTTTCTAATACCATGATGGGAATGGACCCCATTCTTAAGTCAAAGTATGATTAAAGTTCATGAAATTAGTATTGTTTCAATCTTTGATGTCAGCCAGTAGTGCTCTTCGCAGCACCCACAATGTGCCCAGTAATGATTCCTCCTGCAGTTCATATGGAGTTACATGTATTGGTAACCTATCCAAATACAATTGTAAATTCTCTGGAACTACCTGGGTATGTTTATTCCAAATTACTGTCATTTCTGCCTGCAGATCCTGATATTTTATGACTGTCTCTCTGTGCACAAGACACTGTAGTCACTGGGTGTGACAATTTCAATGATCAATGCTAATTTTGTCTTCTTTTCTTGGACCACTATATCCGGTTTTCTAGCATCTATCTTTTGGACTGTTGGTAATGGGTGGTCCCATGTGATATAAACTTCATTTTCTATAATGCTTTGTGGCTCATGTTTCTAGTGTTTTTCAGCCACTGCAATAACATAATGTTTGCACATTCCCAAGTGCAACAGTCTTGCCACATTATGCCTTTCAGTATACAGTCCTTCTACCATTAGTGTGTCACAACCAGCAACAAGGTGAGTGACTGTTTCCAATTCGGTTTTACAAAACCTACATTTGTCTTTCTCCCACATCTTCAATGGACTTTGTATACCAGTGTGTACATAGCCCAGTATCTTGAGCTGCCAATATTAACCTTTCATTTCTTGGTTTGAATTCACCCCTCCTTAACCATTCCTGCATTCGTTCCTAAAAAAATGAGGTTCTCTCAGTCATTTTCTATACTTGCAACTATATTTGTTTTTTTCCACATTTCTTGCCTTCTCATTTGGTCTTTCATCTTATATTCTTTCTTTGTTTTTTTGGCACATTCAGTTGCTGGCTGTTTTTTATCTGCTTCTGGTTTGATTTCTATTCCTGATTGATGTCGATATGCTTCTGATAAATTAAGCAGAGAAATCATCTTAGATTTATTCTCGTCATGTTTCAAAACTTTACTACATTTGGATCTTGTGAGGTCAATGGATATGTCTGGAGTCCCACAATTGCAGATCTGTACATGTAATCAGTTTCAAGGAGGGCCCATCCCTCCTTCGGAATGGGAAATATATAATCTTGGTGTATACTGATTTTTTTTACAAATTATTTGGTGAGCAAGAACCATCCTTGTTTTAATATCTAATCTACCCAACACTCTTTGGGGCCAGTCAATCACTCCAAAGCTGTAAGGTAGGACAGGAAGAGCAAATTGATTTATAGCTTGGATCTTGTTCCTAGATGTCAGTGGTGTTCTTGGGATTAATTCAAGTCTTCTAAAGTATTCCTTACTGAGTTTTATTCACATTTGTTCATGTTTTATTGCTGATCCTTCATCAGTTCCCAAGTATTTATGCACTCCCTCTTGGTCAAGTTCTTTTATATCACATTCTTGTCCCAAACTGATGGTTTCCTGGTGTTGCAGTTTTTCTTCTTTAAAGGTTGCTTTTGCACATTTATCAAGACCAAATAACAGTCTAATATCATGTGAAAAAGTTTTGACAACCTGCAGCTGTGCTTTCAGTTCCTCAGCTGATGAACTATACAGTTTTAAATCAATAAGGAGAAGATAAGTCATTAAAATTTGTTGTTTTCTAGGAGCCAAAGTATAGCCATTGCCTAAGCTGTTAAGTATACAGCTTAATGGATTAATGGCAAGGCAAAATAGCAACAATGACAGAGAGTCACCCTGGAATATCCCCCTTTGAATTTTTATCTCTGGGGTAATCTGTCCTTTATCATGGCTTAGTTGCAAAGTGGTCTGCCATTGCTTCATGGTTACTGTAATGTAGTCCGTCAGTGTAGGGTGTATCTTATACATTTTTGGGCACTCTTTTATTCATGAATGTGGGATACTATCAAATGCTTTGTTTGTAGTCAATCCATGCCATACTTAGATTCTTCCCCTTTTTGCAGTTCTCCACTATAACGTTAACAACAGATGATCCTTTGTTCCATATGACTTTCTTTTATTGCCCTTTTGTTCTACTGCCATAATCGAGTTTTCTTCTAAATGATTATAAACTCTGGCAGCGTCAATTCCCGTGTATAGTTTATACATCATTGGAAGGCAAGTTATTGGTCAATACTTTTTAGGGTAGCTTGCAGGTTCACTCTTAAGTAGGAGCATTGTTTGCATATTGGTAAAGACATGTTGCAATACATTGGTTCCCCTTGGGGGGGTGTCATGGCACTGCACAAGGACATTGTAGTTAAGGATGTAGACTAACTTTTGGGCAAGTGAGATGCAGCATGACTAAGCAGCACAGATGGTGGTCACTTAATGCCACCCCACAACATGGTGTAATGATATATCTTGGTAGACACATGTATATACAAATATGCTAATGGATGTCTGGATACAGGGAGCTGCTTCTGTAGCTGTTTATTACTTGATTATGTGCCCTTCCAGTACTGATTGGCACCTGCATTGTCTCCATGAAATTAGTGTTTCATAAAATCTGGATGTGTCTCTATCCTTAATGAGTATGTATACACCACCTGCATTACCTTGAACACTGTCATTTTGAGGTGTGAATATGTGGATGGACATGTAATCTGGGATGGCTGTAGTCCTGTCCACATCCTTGAACCACACATCTGTATAATCCAGGGTGGGGACACATTCCACAGAGTGGTGTTCACTGTTGCCATACCCACCGTGTAGCAGCATAACCATGATGTTGTATAAGAATGGTGTTCTCACTACTAACTTTTTTGTGAACAGTGCATCAAGGATGAATTGTGAGGGTATCAGTAGCTATGGCCATTACTCCAAATCTCAGTGGTGAGAAATGAATATCACACGTGAAACATTGATGTCTGAGCAAGTCATCCCCCAAAAATGACACCACATGCTAAGGCAATTATTGACTTCCCTCAATTTCAATGTGTATGGAGCCATCATCACAGGTGAGTGTCAACTGCAGCTGAAAGGTATGCATAGACCTGAGAGAGACACAGACTGGGTAAGCACAGTTGTGTCTGTATACAGGCTGGTGACTTATGTCCCTAGTCATAAACACCTGCAGGAACTGTGATGTTAACATTATGTTAACTGATATCTCACTTGATTTGTGGCAATGTATGGTAAGGCTTATTGTATTAACCCACAGACATCTATATGTGACCTGTCTCATATGTAGTCACTTGACACAGACATCAGTGTGTCTCACAATGTAATCACCTCTGACTTAGAGGTGTAATTATGAGTTCTGCCTCAGGTGTTTGACCTGTGAGAGAGTGGTGCATGCAGTATTGTGTACTGTGCACTCCAGAGGCAGGATGTTCTGAGGTGTCTGTTTGGCAATGTCTGGTAAGGAGCTGCACACACGCAGGCGTGTGTGATGGGAGTGTAGGTGGTGCCGGATGTGAGCCATGCATCTTGGCATAATGTTCATTGCTACATGTAATGACTGCTGTTGGAGACTCCATGGCAGCAAGATTTGAAATGCAGTCACATCTGTCACACATTTTTGTGTGCCATAAGAATAGAGGGGTGGGGACACTTCCAACCCCACAGCAGCAGGTCCTGCAAAGTTAGGGTCCTGTTGCCACACCCTTGGGGTTGACAGCCTGATATGCAGTGTTTGTAAGCATATCTTGAAGTGATGTGGATGCCTGTGCATGCATAGTGGACTTGTTCAACTTTGCTGACATTACGTTGGCCTCGCAAGCGTATGAAGCCTGTCCAGCAACTAGACAGCACACAGGTTGTTGTGTGATATGATGTCGGAACAAAGATGCGTGTTGGGAACATAACTATAAAGTATGCCATGCCTAGGATATGTGGCAAGTGGACACACATTGGCCAAAGTTGGCCAGTCTGCTGCAAGTAGGTCTCACAGCAATGTCGTGCAGATATGCCCCAGTAATGTGTTGAAGGGCAGGATGCATGAAATGCTGTGAAAGTGTCACCTACGATGTCTCACCGCCAGTGTGCTGATTGTTACAACAAGACTGGACATCTATGTCAATGGACATTGTACATTATAATGTTGTGCTACAGCAGTGCTATTAATCCCCCCTCTTGTCAGTTCCCTAGTGACATACCACCAACCCTGGAACAGACGGCATAACACATGCTAAACCCAACTGATTGCCCAGGTTGTTGATCAAGTCATCTACATAGCAAAGGGTATGTGAAGCCTACAGAGCCTTTCATGATGTGGGACAGCTATGTGGATATACAAACAGGCTGTGTCCTGCTTGTCATCATAGGCTTCGTACTGCCATTTTGCATGTGATGACAGAAAACATGTCAAACCATGGTATCCTGTGAGTGTGGTGTCAGTAAGACCAGAATTAATAGTTGCCAGGCACAGGCAATTCTGGGGACTCCCCTGCTTTTCACAGTCTTCACAAGGTAATTGTATCCTGCCAGTACACACCACTAGGGTAGTGTCCAACTGCAGAATACCTGTGTAGAACCCCCACTATACCTTCAAAGGGTATGCATATTCCCCTTCCCTAATGTGTTTGAGCTATGTACACATACCTTGGATGACTCTCTTCCTGGAACATGCTGGAAGCAACTGCAATACTTAGTTGTACAAAGGACAACTAGCATGTAGTGCCAAGCAGTGTCCCCAGATCTGAGTCATGTGACATGCCATGAAAGGAGTTAGCATGGATATGAGCAGTGACTCTGTCGTACACCTACTGACACTGGACCATGCACTGCTTATTTATTTGTTTGCAGTTTGTTAACCGGGAAAGTCCATTGGGCCAGAATGAGCCGTTTTCAATGGAGGTCCAGGGAGAAAAGCTCCATATACAACTATTACAAAGCTAATATAAACAAAGTTAACAAGTGCAATACAATTTTCAAAAATGACTAAAATGGAGTAATATAGAAGGCAGAATAATATTTGAACAACACAGTAATATAGAAGACAGAATAATAACATTTGAGCAAGGTTGCTGTAATATAGCATTGAATGAAATTGAAACATAAATATTTTGGAGTACATAAGTATAATTTGGAGTGCAGGCATTTATGCACTCAAAGTTTCATGAGGTGAGAGGGAGGTAGAATTGGAGGAGGAGAGTAGAACAGTGAGGTGAACAGGTTTGAGTTATGAGAAAGGAAAAAAGGGAGGGGGGGTGGAAATGAAATGAGGGGAGTCATTAGGTTAGGTTTTGAGAAAGGAGAAAAAAAAGATGGGGGAGCAGAAATGATAGAGTGAGTCAGGTGGGGTGAGAGCATGAGCATTCCCAGTGAGGAGAGAGATGGGAATGGAGTATGGTCTAGAAGGCAGAGTGGTTTTGGGTGATTCAGATGTTGAGGGGGGGTGAATTCCATAGACAAGGGAGAAAGACAGGATAAATTGTCAAGGTGCACGTAAGGGTTTGTACACTTCGAGGAATATCTGGTTACTGGACCTGAGTGGTCTGTCAGGACGATGCAATGTGAGTATGGAGGAGAAGAAAGGGCAGTTAGAGGGTTTGAAAATGAGTTTGTGAGCAGTTAGTTGAATGTAAGAGAGATAGTGGGGGAGTTCAAGCCAGTTCAAGGAGTGGAGTGCATCACAGTGGTCGGAGGAGGATTTCATCCCAGTAGCAAACTTAGAGATTTTATTGTAGCAGGATGACAGTTTTGATTTTAGGGAGGATTGAATGTTGGTGAGGAGAGGGGCTCCATACAAGAGAGAGGGGATGAGGTAGGATATAGAAAGTATATGTTTGGATGAAGGAGTGAGATAACAGCTGTGACGATACAGCATTCTGAGATTTTGGTGTGTTTTCTTAATACTAGTTTTTGTATGAATGTCAAACTTTAAATTTTCAATGATAATACCTAGAAGTCTTGTATGGGAGACTATTTTAATGGGAATCTTATTCTCACTGACAATGGAGAAGGAATTTTTATTGATGGAGGTGTTTGTAGATGGGGTAATGATCATGAATTTGGTTTTGGATGCATTGAGAGCAAGGTGATTATTCAGCATCTAAGACTTGGTACACGAGAAGGCATCTTGTGTTAGTTGCATGAGTTTGGGGAGAGATTGAGCATAGCAAATTATGGTGGAATCATCCATGTATTGGACAGGTTTGGTATTAGGAATGCACTGATGAAAATTATTAATTAAGATGTTAAAAGATAAGGGACCCAGTATAGAGCCTTGTGAAACTCCTGTTGAGTGTGAAGGAAGGGAGAAGTACTATTGTTCCACTTGATGGCTTGTTGTCTATTAGAAAGGCAACTGGAAAACCAGTTAATAGAGGAGGGGGAAGAGAAGAGAGAGTTTGGACAAGAGAAGTTTGTGGGAAACAGTATTAAAAGCCTTTGATAAGTCTAGGAGAAGGGTAGATACAATGTTTCCAGACTCTCAGGCATGGTTGATGATGTCAAGGAAGGAGAGAAGGGCAGCGGTAGTACTATGTCCTGGTTTAAATCCTTGCTGAGTTGGAGAAAGCTGTTGATTGTCTAGGAGGAAGAGAAGGAGTGGAAAATGTATACATTTTTCAAGGACATTTTAGATAGGGGACAGGATGGCTATAGGATGGAATTTGGAGATTTCTGTATTGCTGCCTCCTTTGTGGAGGGGAATGATGAATGCTTTCTTCCAGAGGAGGGGTACATAGGATTCTTGGATTGAACAGTTGATAAGTATGGTGATGGGAAGGGTATGCCATCTGCAGTTAGCTTAAGAAAGTTCGATAGAAGGTTGTCTGAGGCACAAGATCATAGTTTTAGTAGAAGTTTTTTATAGTGTGTAGAGAGAGGGGTTGTATGGTAAGGTAGGGATGAGTATTGTTGATGTCCGTGGGACTAGAGTTGAGAGTGTGGCATTAGGGTGGAGTAGAAGTGTTATTGGAGAATGATGTGGTGAGCTTGGCTATTGAATCAATAAAGAAAGAGTTGAATTGGGTAGCTAAAATATGATCTGGAGAGTTAGGGTCAGGGCAGGGATTGGCTTTTTTGCCAGGAGAGATGAGAGCAGATATGCTGTTTCAAAATCTTTTGAGGTTGAATCTATGATTGTTTTGAAGCTTGGAGTAGTAGGACTTTTGGTCTGAAGCAATCTGTTTTTTCATTTTAATATGAAGTTGTTTATACTCATTAAAGGTGTTAGGTGTTTTAGATCTATGGTAATGCTTCCAAGATTTATCTTGAAGATGCACAAGTGTAATAGTTGCTTTAGTTAGCCAAAGGGTGGATATGGTTTTGATTCTTTTAGTTCTGGTGTGAGAAAGGCTATCTAGCAGATTATTGAATGTAGTATTGAAGTATGTAACAGCGTTATCAAGAGGGAGGGTTTTTATAGGGTTCCAGTTCATATGTTTTAGTGAGTCAGGGAAAGCTTGAGGGTTGACGTTTTTTAGGGTATGAGTTATGTAGTTATGGTGAAGATGGTGGGAGGATGGTGAGCAACGAGCAAATGCAGGAGATTGCTGAGGGAGTCTGGTAGGGTGCCATTGGCAGAGATGGAGTTGGGTTTAGAAACTAATATCCAGTTCAGAATACTACTGGAGTTATCTTTATTAAATCTGGTAGTAGAGGTAATTTGGGTGTAGTTGTATAGGTTTATATTTTGAGGTGATATAGGTGGTTAAATAGAAGCACAGTTTACATCACCTAGGAGTATAGTTTCATTCTTTATATTGGATGAGAACCAAGAAAGGATATCTTAAAGAATGGGGATTTTATTTCCTAGTGGAATATAAAGGGCAGCTATACATATGATTTTATGCTTATTAATTTTTAGGAGGGCCAGGGATAGTTCAGCTGTTGCAAATTGGGGTATAGGCTTGGTAAAGGGTGTCACTGTTAGGTAGGAGGAGGAGAAAGTAGGGCTACTCCACCACCTTTCTTTAGAGTTCTGTCATTTCTTATGATCTTGTAGTTTGGAGGGGAAATCTCTGAATCTTTTATGTGAGGTTTTGCCATGTTTCTGTGAAAGAGGGAATGTCAGGGTGGTAATGGGATAGCCAGGCATGAAGAGTAAGAAGTTCATTGCATAAACGTTGGGTGTTAATTATAGAAAAGATATTTATGGTGAGAGGGTGAGGAAGACAAGTTAGGGTTAGAATGGTTATCTGAGGGTCAGGGATTAGGATGTGTGTCACCAGAGAGGAGGATGGATGTTAGTTGGAGTAGGAAGAAGGCAAGGTCTTTAGATTCTTTGGAGTTGAGAGCAGGGTAGCTGGACAGGCATGGATTGTGAGGGATTGGGACTGTATTACAGATATCAGTTAAAATCTTTCTAGTAGAGAGAGAGTCATTATAGTAATAGAGGTGAGGAGAGATGCAAGTTGAGAGGTGAGATTTATTTAAGGCATGTATTGAAGTTGTATGATAGAGAGGGGAGTAAAAATAGTCAGGTAGTCTGGTAATATAGAGTAGGCAGTAGAGGAGGAAAGGTAGACATATTAATGGTAGCGTATGTGTAGGTTTGATTTGCATAGTAGTGTAAGGTTATAGTATGCACTGAGGATGTGCAGAGGGGCGAAGAAATTAGAAGGTAAAGTGAGGATGTGCAAAGGGGAGAAGGAATTAGAAGGTAAAGTGGTGTGTGGTCTTTGGTAGTAAGAATGGGGAAGGAAGGAAAGTAAGAATAGTTAAGGGGAGGGTTGTGGGTAGTGGAAACAGGAGGGGTTAGTGGATGAGGAGGTGGATGGGGAATGTTCAGATAGGCTGAATGCTAGAGGGTGTGTGGTTTGGGGGTTATAAGTGTAGTGGCAGTGGGGGTGGGTAGGAATTGGGGCCAGGGTAGGGGAGTAGAGTGAGCCCATAGGGCAAACAGAGCAGGCAGAGCTGAGGAGGAGGATGAAGCAGAAGTGACCAACAAAAACAGTCAGTGATACAGCCATTCTCAAACACCCAAATGTACTGACAAGCTCGGAGGTATGTTACTTATGAGTTAAGGTCTGGTCTAATTCAAGGAGAACTAAAACAGGTGTGACAATTGTGCCAAAAACAAATGGGAAAGTACAACAGGCCTTAGGGCTGCAGGGAAAAGGTATTGAAAGTTGCCTAATACAATGAGTGGGAATATATTGCCACATAGTGGCATTCCTGAGAGAAGTAAAATGCAGAATCTACCTGTTACGGGGAGTGAAGTGGCTGGAGGGGAGAGAGTTGGGAAAAGAGACTAGTGCAAAACTGCTAGTGTGCACACCATGGGCTAGCACTACAAACAGGTTAAAAAATAAGCTTTAACAAAACGTATTGCACATGCACGCAGATGGAGGTGGTTATTTTTCAGAATAGCCTTTGATTTCTTCTTTGGGAGGTATGTTCCTCAGTCTAAATGGAGTTGTAGAAGGGGGAAACCTGAGAGAAAAATATCTGAGCGAACGCAGGTGGAGGGAGTTATTTTTTCAGAATATCCCTGGATTTCTTCTTTGGCAAGTATGTTCATCAGTCTAAATAGAGCAGTAGAAGGGGGAAACAGGAGAGAAAAATACCCAAGCAAGATGCACATGGAGCACTGTGCTGTGAAGTCTATGGCTGTCTTGCTGCTGTGTGTCCGATCATGTCTCCAACAGAATCCTGAAACAGAAACAGGTCCATGACGCACCTTTCATTGTGTACATATACAGCCATTACAACATCATACAACATAAGGTACACAAAATTATGTAGCTTACTCATTACAAATGTCAGCATACAGTATCTGTCAGCAACTACTACAAGTGGCATGGCTAAACAATGCATTACACAAGTACATGTTAATTTATATAGTCACCCTGTGCATCAGACACATAGCTTCATTTCTCTGCATCGATGATGAGGATGACAGTGATGTGGCACAGGTGACATCACTTATGCAGAGTCTTTTGTGGGAGTGCAGGAGGCCTAGGCTGACATCATGTGTGTGAGTAAAGAAAGGAAGGGGGCAAGCTGGACCATGGAATTGTGCTGTGTGTCTGTAGGTGACCTGCATTTGACAGTGGTGTGTGTGTGTGTGTGTGTGTGTGTGTGTGTGTGTGTGTGTGTGTGTGTATGTATGTATGTACACAGTCAACCTCAGTGATAGCCCTATAGCTGTGTATGTTGGACAGCTTTAAACCCTGCATGGTAGACTTGACAGTTCATCATCTCTGGGCCTGAACACAGGAACTGGCTCTGCCAGGAGTTGCACTGGAACATCCATGCCCAAGGTCAGAAATTGTGCTAGTATCTGATGGTGACTGCTGTCTGCAGTGGCTGTGTCCTCCTTGGGAACACCCAGGCCATGAGTCCATGACCTGCCACATCTTGGTGTGGACAGCACACTCCCCTCTGTAGTGCTAGATGTACTGCCACTATAGGAGCGTGATTGTGCATGGCCAGATGGACTCTCAGCAGATGGGGTTGCTGACCTACTTCCACAAGGCTGATGCTCAACTCAACCACACATTCCAGCACAGAGACTCTGCGTTCCAAGACAGACACTGTCTTGGCCCACCTTCTGTCCACTGCATCAATGAACTGATCCAGGGTGTCACCAATGTGGTGGAGGTAGTTACGGTTGTCAGACTGTGCTGCATCCATAACCCTGACCATATGTCTGGAGTTCCTTTCAGAATGTGTCTGTGACTCCATGATGGCCTGAAACATACACTGAGTGAACCATGATGTAACATCTGTAACAGGTGGTGGCAGTCCTCCTATGAGCATCCCTATAAATCCACCTGTTTGGAACCTTGCCAGCTGTCTAGCTATGGCCAGTGTCTACACTCAAGCCATGGTTGCCACACTTTCCTGTTCAATGTCCCCACCCTCTGAATGTCCAATATCTATGGCATCTAGGGACTGGGTATGTGTAGGTATACTGACTGTGTGTGGTGACAATGAGGGCAGAAGAGTGTCAAGATCTGAGACATATTCAGCCCCTGAAAACCCCACCTGTGCCTTATTGTGGCCACTATAATCATCAGAGTATAAAGAGACACTGACATCAGGTTGTGTAGGGCACAGAGACCAGCCTCCCCCGATCACCTGTGATAAGAGTGGAAAAAGCAGTGCATTAGTACCTACACTGTTATGCTCTGCAGTACTATGTTGCAATAAATGTGCAGGTCTATTAATTGTTGGCACTATTACAGACCTGTTGAAACCCCAACCTCATAGTAGGACAAGAGGACATTATAATTACCACACACAGCTGTAGTTACTTGTAAATAAAAGCTGTTTACAAGTAATCTCATCAGCAAAAATGAGGTACACTGTTGACATTTGTGAAGACTCTGCACAACTGACACATATGGCAATTTGCAGTGTCCTGACAATACTGTCACATCTATCACTGTGGTGATAACTACAAGGCATATGTGTAACTGTAACATGTGCACATTCATAAAATATCTGTGCAGTTGGCAACCATGCTGACAGTACAGCACTCCAGGCAGCAGGCCTGGGATGACACTTGTAGGTTTACAGCAATGCAATCGCTAATCTACAACAAAATAGAGTCATGCTTAACAGGAGCAGGACCACGGCTTTTTCCGATACTTGACAGACCTGTGAAAAGTAGAGGGAGAGGTAATGTCACTACCACCGCATGTTGCACCACAACAAGGTAATGCATCTATGTATCTCACGTTTACAGTAGCTACTATGTTAATTATTATATCTGTCAACATCTGAGCAAGAGAGTAAAACTGCAGTTAAGCCCCCCAGAAGAATGCAGACCTGACACCCACATAGGAGTATGTACACCCTGATGCACTGAATGCTACAGTATTGCAATGGCGATCAAACTAAGCTTACCTGCATGCTCCTCTGCCATGGAAACTGTGGCACCCACATCCATGATGCATGGACTGATGGATGCCTGGGAGCTGTCATGTGCCTAGGTTCACCATGAATTCCTCAGTGGCTGAGTGGCTGTTCTGCAGCAGGACCTCCACCACCAGTGCCATCACAATCCCTGGCTACATCTACTGCTCTTCTGCGTCCAGCATCGATCATGTCCATTGCACTGTGTCGAATCAGCTCTTATGTCCTGCTGTGATGACCTATCGCATTCATATCATGGACAAGATCAGCCCACAATGCTGCCTGTACCCTGATTTGCCTTCTCCTGGACAGTAGGAGTCCATGGTGTTGCCAGAGGCCTTCAAGTATAATCTCATTCTCTGCATCTATGAAAGGTGCACTGAATCTTGGGTACATGTGTCCTGAAAGACAGCAGAATGGAAACACATTGTCAGGATCACATACATAGAAGTACGCCATCTAGAGATACAGCAAGAACAGAATGGCTGACACTATCCACTGCTTGATCATGCTTATCATATTCCGCAGTGTGCAAACATACAAAGTGTGTGGATACAACCAAGATACTAGCGATAGTCAGCTATTCCCATATGTGCCATGACAGATACTGCTGTATGATCATACACCTTACACTGGAGTCTATTGTAGTGTGTCCCCTGGGGGAAACCCCCCTGATAATGTCAAAGCAACAGCACCAAACAAGTAGCAGTGTGTTATTACAACCACTATAAAGGGACAATCCCAAGAGAACAGTGTCCCACATTGGCAAAAAGCATTCCACCCTTGATGTATTGTACGCTCTCTGTAGGTGTGACAAATCTGGATATCAATGACATGTCATTATCACAGTTTTAAGAAAGGCTTAATGCTGTAACCCCTATTTCCTGTAAGCATATTCACACATATGCATCATCTTGTAAACAAAAAGGTTATATGCATGCTGGAGTGCAAAACTCCTCTGATATGGGGTGATATTTAAGTTTTTGCAAACATGTGTTCTGTGTGCAGAAAGTCTCATACAGAATGGTTCCCCATAGCCACCATGTTTGCCTTTTAACATGTTTCTGATTAGCAGGTGGTTACCTCTCAACCAATCTGTGGTTCTGAAAAGCTAATTGTAGTCAACACAGCTGATTTTCACTATCAGCAGCCAATGACATGCAACCACTGTACAAGATATAAGGCTCCATGTAGATTACAAGCCCTTTATGATGTGTTGTGCTGGACATTACTGGTTTGAGGAGACTACTTCATCACAGAGGGTAGGTCTGTAGAAACTACTGTTACATAGAGATGTGTGTATTACAGGTTGCAGCTGCTGCTGTAGATAATAGGTTTAGGCAGAGATTGTGAACACTTTGGGGGACAGCAAGCTGTAGGAGTAACTGTGGCAGCTGTTTCAGCCTTATAGTAGAGGCAGAGCCAGAGTGAGGGCAGCCATTCCACTCCAATTAAGGTACGTGTTTAAGGTAAGTATGCTAGGCAACAATATTATTAACAGAGTAACAGGCTACATGTTTGTGTCCTTGAGCAACATAGCGGATACATATAACATTATGTCCACCATTTGGGCTATGTCAGGCCGCGTTTACTGCTCATTTGGAATGTGTTTGCTGGTAGTCATTGTTCCAAGCAGGGGCTTCATATATGTATGTTAGTTGTGCAGCTGTGCTAATCAGTACTGTGAATTTGAAAGGATTGTGTACTGCGCTCTGATAGTAGTGGGCCTCATTTGCATTACCTGAATTAAAATCCTCTGTGAATGCATATTAATACATGACATGACACTTTATGCACTTATAGTTTTGCTATAGGGATATGTGCAGTGTGTTCCTATCTGAAGGCCTGTGACTTCCATCTCTGCCAAGCAGACATTTCATTTGTAATGCATTGTGTGGATAGTGTGTGAATGACTCATTGATTAATTGGCTTCACAATAATGTTAAGTGCTACACCCCACTGGTATTGAACCCAGGCCTGTGTGTGGTAAAATGTACTGTTTGCCAGGCATTTAACAGAGTGAACTAGAGTCACTGTTACAGCAGGTGTATTTGCAAGATATAAGTACACACATACAGGCTGTGACATACATTTTTTAGAGCCATCATTATGTGCATGGCTTTATATGGATGTAGTTCTGCACCAAGGTCCCTGTCATACATGTATTTCACCGGTAATGCCTTAGCAGGTGTACTTGTAAATGTTGCTGATAAAAGAGGACATTTATCTGCTATTAGAGACCTCACTTACATCCATTCTTGTGTGTTTGGCTTTCTAAAAGTGAACTCTTTCACAAGACTCCATAGTGCAATCCCAGTTTATACATTACTCTTTAAGCAAGTTTGTGCAATGTAGTGCAATGCACGGCTCCACTGAAACACCTTTAATGAATATAACCTGCAATTACTATGTTTTGCTTAAAACACCTGTTTTAATTAACAGCTGTGTGGTGTGGCAGGTTAATGCAGCATCCTACAGGTGCCGATGATCTTGGGTTTGAATTAGAGGACAGGTGTTTATTTTGTACATATTTATTATTTAAAACACATATATCAGTATAGCTCCATTTAGCTGAGCTTTGCAAGGCATGTCGAGCAGCATCTTGCTAAAAATATATAAAGAAAAGTGGGGAGATAGGAATATGGTGAAATGGGGTGCAAGGAAGGGGAAAAACTAAGTGAAAGGCAGATAGGTATGTGCATGAAGGATGTAGGAAAACCATAATTATCCATTTCTTGTACAGCAACAACTGTGCACCTTGACAGAATTTGCACATGACTTTGGAGTCTAATGCCCAGAAAGAAGGGTGAGGACAACATAATTGCATTGTTAAGCCAATTTGACCAAATTATGTCTGTCCAGTGGACACGTGTGCAACATGGACAGCTATGTATGGGACGATATTTTTTTGGGACAAGTGCCTTTTTTTAAGGTGAGAGTGGAATGTTGGGGAAGGGTCATAGGTACATATGGGGGATGTAAGTTGGGAAGGTGAGGAAGCTTTTGCAGACCGACAAAGCAGAGAGGGGTGGTGTGTGGCACAAGAGGGGGCTAAACACCTTGGATAGGGAGGGTGTTGTGGAATCTCAGTCCAGTGTGCCTCCACAAGGTAGCAACATGACTCGCATCCCCAACCATGGGACTGTTGACACTGGTCCATCACTGCCCCAAAGTTGACAGTGATGGAGGCTGGGCTCTGGAGTGAGTCTGCCTCACCAAGGTGACCAGCATGATCTCCATCTGATGCAGCCATCATCCAAATCCACTGTAGATTATCCTGTGCATCAAACCCATCTGTCATGGGTGACAAGTCCCCAACACCACTGATCCCACTGGGGGAGCCCATCCCCATCCCATGAGGTGGTACTACCTGATGCCTCAGATATTGCAGGGGCAGCAGATGGGGCACCACTAGGCTGGGTTCCAGATAGACTGTGACCTTGTTCCATAGCTGGAGGGGGCAAAGTAGGCAGATCATAAAGATCCGGCCATCCTTGACTATCTGTAGTAAAGTAGCTATAACAAAAAGTTAGTATTAACCAAACCAATGTTAGTATTACAGAATGGAACATATTTGTTAATCCAAACACATATTAAAGTATATTATGTGTAACACAACATTAAGTAACATAGCAGTTAGTATGCTAACAGCAAACCGGTACAAATTAAACCATATGGCTAGTAAAAGTTAGTGTAACAAAATATGCTAATATTAAATCATAATAATAAATAATAATAAATTAAAGAAAATAAGGGGTGGGGAGAGAGAGAAAAAACATACCATTAGTTACTTTGCAGGTACTATTACTACACAGAGTACAACTACATACGTCTACAGGTGTGCAGTGTCAGTTGTCAGTACAGTGACTACAATTCTTCTATAGCTGATGTAGCACATACATACCTCTCACGCTGTTAGCATGGGACAGTATGGGCCAAGCAGTAACAAATGCAGGTACACTACACAGATCAGTTTCACATAATGTGGACTTGCATACTTAATAAGGTGTTATGTAAATGGATTTGAAAATATATAGCATTCCAGGTAATCATTTATGTGGTAATCATGGAACAGACAGAGTAGGCAGTTGTAATTACATTATGAAAAATCATGACAGTTGAGAGGCATGTTTGTGTACATTAAGTAAATTAGACAGGCATCATGCCTTAGTTGGCAGACATGGGAGTAGAACCAAACAGCTGTGACTGCAGGGGATATCTGGAAATAATGAAACGGCTGACTGCAGCAACTTAGAACAGATATGCAATGACTACAGCCCTATTGCAAATATTATGACAGCTTTATTTAGGAGCCCACAATGCTGCACTTTATTGGTATTGCTGATAATCTGTGTAGATTATCTGGTCATAAAGTGGGCTACCTCAGCCATATCCCTTTTGTTCCTGGGGTGGAAGAAATGTGAGCATTATGTTCCCAAAATTGGCCTGGGGACAAGAATGAACAATACTATGAGTTGAGAAAAACATTTTACAGACATCCCTTTTGCATTGTAGAGCTATTACAGTTTTACTGATGTACCAGCAACACAAAAACAGTAAGACTAACATTATGACCATCCAGTATTCAAACCACATAATTATTTTCTCTCTGTCTCGGCACAAAGCCTTCAAGGAGTAAAACATTTCTAAAAAAAAAAAACACCTGCCTATATATACACACTAATTAAACCTATTAACACTTAATTAAATAATTAAACAATCTTATAAAACCAGCAAATAAAAAAATTGCCAATTACATTCTAAGTTTAATCCTTCCGGGACTAAAGTGTCATACTTTAAAATGTATAAAGACTCCTTAAATAACAGTTTATTTGCAATATCCACATTTTTATACTGTGCATCTTTTATTTTCTCTAATATAGTACTTTTTAAACCTGCAGACCCCCCCCCCCACGTACTCTCTTAAAATGTTCCGCTATGGAGCTTTCTTTATTTTTGGCAGTGTCTCATATGTTCTATTAGCCTCACCTTAAAGGGCACAATATCAACAGCAAAAAGGAGAGAGCAGCACAGCTAGAGCAGGTCTTTGTAATACAAATATTAATTCAGCAGTTTGTATTGCAAAGACCTGCTCTAGCTGTGGTGCTCTCTCCTTTTTGCTGTTGATATTGTGCTGGTTTACTGAGGAGAGATTTACACACCTCAACGTAGTGTGCTGTTCCTCACCTTAAAGGGCCTTTTACTCTCCCCTACATACAATTTATTACAAGGACACTTTAGAGCATAAATAATGCCCTCTGTATCACACCCATATTGACCTTTCACATTAAAGTTCAATCCATTTATTTTAGTAAAGCTCTTAACTAAATATTTACATGCTTTCATTGTCCACGAGGTCTAGGTCTATAGTCTGTAGGAACGATTAATGGATGTGTAACAAATTTACCTCTAACCAAAAAATTTCTAATACTTCTTACTTTCCTATAAGATATTTTTGGTGCACCATTCACCCATTGAGAGAAATCTTCAAGGATGTCACATAGCTCCAATAATATTTAACCATTTCCACTGCTTTTGGACTAAAATAACTATATGTCATAAAACATTAGTTTTACACTTGATTGCAGTGACAGTAGAAGACAAATGCAATGAATACAGCTGTGCTACAAATATTAAGACAGATTTATTTAGGAAACCACAATGCTGTTTAACTCATTATTTGTATTGCTGATAGTGTGTGTAGATTTCACAGAGAATTATCTGCTCATAAAGTGGGCTACCTCAGACATATACCTTCTCTTCCTAGAGTGGAAGAAAATGAGAGCATTATGTGACTGAAATTGGCCTGGAGACAGCCTTGAACCATACTACGAGTTGATCAGTACATTTTTTCAAACCATTAGTTTTGCATTCTGCAGCTATTACAGTTGTACACTTGACTGCAGTAACCTTACCATAGACATGCAAGGCATACATCTCTAGTTCAATTATGTTACGACACCACAATCCTGCTTTACACCTTTTTGCTTATTGTTATTAGCATTGGTATTGTTTATTGCAATACGGTTCATTGTTCATTTATTGCATTACAGTTCTAATTGTCCATTTATTGCACTACATTTTTAATTGCCCATTTATTGCACTACAGTTTTTATTGTTTATTCTTTATTGCAATACATTTTTTACTCTTTATTGCTTATTGTACTACCGGTAGAATAATATATCCATACTTACACACTCACGGCACAACCTGGACAGGTGCCTGGCATGGGACTGAATATTGCAAGTCTTCTCAGCTGCAGCTGTTGGGAGTGAAGCACACCATTATGCATACCAGTTTTGTACACATTCAGCTTGCATTTTGGTAAAACAGTGGGAAAATACTTACATATTTGTGGGGCATACCTAGCCCTAGTCTCTTGGACCCAGGTGTCTAATGTTCCTCTCTTTCTCAGCTTCAGGTCATCATAGTGGTGATGACACTGCTCACCAGTGTGAGGGTTACCATTAGCACTGGTAATATTCCTTGCCAACCAATCCCAGGCCTCACCTTACACTCTGAGCCCTAGTAACCACCCTGCAGCAGCCTAGATTCATAATTGCATATGAAGAGCCCAACAAAGCCCTGGACTCCACATCCCATCTCTGCACCTGAACATGCACACTATCTCCAACAATGTCTGACATTTCAGTAAGTAAGCAGACTCCAACAATTGATGTAGAATTCCCACCTATCGGCCTTAATATAGGCTGTTTTCTCACCTTTACATGTCATTTAGCAACATTCAAAAAAGGTCTGTAGTGTTTAGCTTCATGCAAACCAGATAAGCTAAACTGAGTAGTGTGAAAACTCGCACAGCCATGGTTTTAATGGAGCTTACCAAGGCACAAACAATATTAGCCATTAGCCATGTTTAAGCAGTGCTTAGCACTGTGAAGCTCTCCCAAATGTAAAAATATTGATTTTAAAGAAATTTTATATTGTATTCAACAAATGATGTGTCACAGGGACTCAAACTCAGGACCTACTAAACTTTAGACTGTCACTCTACCCATTTAGCTACTTTGATAGTACATATAGTATACCTTCACATACAGTACTAAGCATTCCCAGCATGCTGCTCAAATGGGCTTAAACAGGTGTAAACAAAAGCAGAAATAATTACATCAGATGTCTATATTTAGATATGACAGATGTCTGCTGTGTATGGGTAAGCATGGCTTGGCATTGCTGTGTTCCACTCCATGCCACACAGAGATTAAAAAAAATTTAAATTATAATTAATTACATCAGGTTTCTATTTTCAGATGTCTAGCAAGTGTCAGCTGTCTGTTTGTAAGCACAGCTTGGCATTGCTGCAGTCTGTGCAAATGGTTAATAAAAAAATAAAGTAACACTTTATACATTAAATACACAAACTATTAATACACAGTGCATTTCACCAGTAGCACAGAACATTACAGTGACCCTCACTATCTACATAGCGTCTGACCAGCCTCTATACTTCTGCCTACATGGACCTGTTACTATTCTGTCATTCAGCAGCTCACAATGATTAATATGTATAGTGAACTGCTGAGGGGGAACCATAGCCATGTACATGGGTACATTCCATGTAGGCTCTTCAAAGAACCTACACAAATTTTCTTAAATTGTGGGGACTGTGTGTTTACTGTGACTTATAAAATTTAAGACGTAGAACAATTCCTGAGCTCCATTGGAGTGCATGAGTTAACCAACCTCTAAGTCTGCATGAAATGTTGCAATAGATATGGATATTCTCCTTATACCACTACTACAGCTACTGAATTGAATGCTATCAAACTCTCAGTCAGGGCAGAGGCAAATGCTGTTCAATTTATAATGCAGCATAAACAGTTAGAAAAATCAGAGCACTGCCCAAGCATTAGTCGATACATACTTTTGCCCATGCATAATTAAAAACTCTTCCTTGAATAATTACTGATTAACCTTAACTCACTTCATTTTTTTTTTATTATTCAAAAATGCTGCTTAAATGTATAGGCCAACCTATAAACATCAACACTGCTTGTTCAAGGAAAATGCATATATATTCTAAGCATTGTAATGTTACCATCCATATCTATTTCTCAGTAGCTCAACAGGTAGTATACTTCTGATACAAAAGGTAGTATGTTCTGTTCCCACACAAGTACTTAGATTATTTTTTTTCAATACTGACAATGCAGTTCAGCTTAAGGGGGTGAGGCACTACTGAGTTTGACCTTCAGATGATGTTTTAAACAGAGGCATTAACTGCCTGAGTTAGTTGAAATTCAGTTAGATATAAAAGACTAAGGTTTGCTTTATTTATATCTTTCATTGTTTCTGCTTTACATTATTTATACATATATCTTATCATTTCTTTCCTTTTTTTTCTAAACATTAGTGTACAATTTACACAAAAAAGAAAATTGTTTCCATTTTCATTATTTCACGAAAAAAAAATTTCTAAACCAACATCAAATTATTTTTAAGTTTCTTTATCTGTCCCTATCATATCCTTTCTTCAACAACCATCTTTTTTATTTCATTTAGCACATTTTTATCATATCTGTTTTTATTATAAAATAATCCATTATATCTTTTCCATAATCTCCAGTTTGCAACAAACACTATTCTCTCCCATTTTCAAGTTTTTTTTTTTTATTTTATTTCCTTGTAATATCATATCTGGTATTTTAAATCCTCCCCATTTATATTATCTTTTAAAACCCTCCAAAAACTTTTCTTTTAGATACATTCTAAAAGCACTATTTTTTCACTTCTTCATTACACTCATTACATTGTTTTTTCTTCATATTACTTTTAACTGATAACTTAAACAACACATTTCTCCACAGGGAATTGCCTGCTTCATAAATATTCTCAAAACTTTTCCTTCCATTTTTTTCTCACATTTGTTTACATCTTTTAATTTCTTCCAAGTATATAGCATATATTATTGCTTCATAATTTTGTTAAAGCAAATTTTCTGTTTTCATCAGTTACATTAATTTTCTCTTTCTGCAATTTAATTTCATTCTCCATATTCTTTTCCTGCCATCTTTTCTTGTTTACCACTTCTTTCCATCCTTCATATTTCTATGCTTCTTTGTACCTTGTATATAAAATGAATTCCATCATTTGAAGCTCTTTGCCTTTCACCTTTAGTATTAGTCACAAAAAATATATATATATATAAAGATGCTAAGTACACTACATGATTTCTTAGGTTTGGACCTACTTTTTATTGTATATCACCCTTCTTTTCACTGGATTGTCTTGATCTCTAAATTAAAATATTGAAAACCTTTCTTTAGTTTGAAACATGTACACCCCCTAAATATGCTACTTTTCCTAATAGGTAGGTATTTAGCATACACACTTTAGGTTAAATTTTTTATTTATTTATTTTACTTATTTTACATTTGTTGACCGGGCTAGTCTAGCTGGACATATATCCGTTTACAGTAGAGGCCCGGGGAGAAAAGCTCCAGTACAGGTAAAATTACTGTAATGTATAAGAATAAAAGCAAAAAATTATAACAATAATAAAAATATTTTTTCTACATAGATTTCTAAATGGTACAAGAGAGGAAAAGCAATAACATTTGAAAAACTTATCAGTCATCTACTACAAGAGAGGATAGCAAAAACATTTAAAAACGTATAAGTCATGTTCTACAAATAACTTAATAAGAAGTAAATACTAAGGATAAAATAATTTAAGGCATAACTTAAGATTCAACTCTCATCTCCAGAAGGCATCAGGTAGGAGCTCAGAGAGGGGACCAAAATTTAGTTGTATTGAGAATATCTTTCAGTCGGGATTGGTACAGGGACATAGCCAATGTGAAGTAAGATGTTCTTTGATTTGTCTTTTGAACAGAGAGGTAGACTCAAGAATAGTTATATTATGAGGGAGTTGATTCCATTGTTTACCTATGGAATTAGAAAATAATGCATCCCCAGCTTTATTATATGATTTAGTTATGGATACTAGGAACTTATTTGCAGAACGAAGTGTGGTTAGGTTCTTGTATGGAGAAATAAGGTTTGCTAGGCTCGGAGTATTTTCGGGGAAATTAAGAGTTTTGTGAATGATGAGTAATTGTTGGTACAATAGGTGGTTCTTTAGTTCTAGCCAGTTTAGTTGTTTAAGGTTGTGACAGGGGTGAGTTCTGAGGGGTGTAGCATTAATGAATCTAGCTATACTGTTATAGCAGGTAGAGAGTTTGTTGATGTTATTTTTAGAAAGTGTGGTAAATATAGCTGAAGCATAAAAAAGGGTGGAAAGCAGGTGGGTCTGTGCAATGGTTTTTCTGGCTGCTGGGTTAAGGAAGGATTTAATTTTATAGAGTGTCCCAATTTTTTTATTTACAGCTTTAATAGAAGTGTTAATTTGTTCCTCAAAGTTCAGATGGTTATCAATGGTTACACCTAATAGTCGAGTGGTATTGTCAGGGTTAATACAGGTGGCATTATTAGAGGAGATAGTGAAGAAATGTTCTCCACCATAATATTTTTTTATTTCTTATAACATTAATTTCCACTGCTCTTATCATATTTCCATACCATCCAAATTCACCTCTAAAACACTTATTCAGTCCTGGTATAATATATTCCACTTATTTTCTTAGTTTCATCAAACCCTTTCCTTTTTGTCTTAACTTAAACTAACGTTTTGTAATAATTTCTTCACTCTTACCATGACTTCACTTATCCACGTCTTATTTGTACCCAGATTCACTAAATCATCTGCATATGACAGATTGGTATTATAGCTCCTTTTCTCATCTCTCATTTTGCTCCTTTCATTTCAAACATACCTTCTTGAATTATTGCATTCATTACTAGTACAGACACACACTTAATGGATTACCTTGTTTAACTCCTCTCCCAATTTTTATCCTTTCTCTCATCCAAACAATTGTGACAGCTTTCACCTATGACATTTTACAGCATCTTTTTTAACATTCAGATTTTTTTCTCCGAATTCATATTTCTCCAGAATATTCCATATTGTTTGACTAACCTTACCAAATTGTTTACCCTTACCATGTCACCAGCCTTACTACCTTATTTTCTTTCAAAATCCTGTGTTGCTGTTACTAATATTTCCTTTGCTTCTTACTCCTTGATTCTAAGAAACAATTTTCCTATAAGTTCATCCCAAACATTTTGCACCCTGCTTTGTATTATTTTCATAAATATTTTATAATCTTTATTTCCCGGTGCTATCATTCTCCATTGGTTTATACATCTTTTTTTGCATATAAAGATAATTATTCCACCACACGTCTCTTCATTTTTATTCCTTTCTCTATCCATTCATTTTTACAGAATATTAATTTCCCATTTTCAGTAATCTCTTTATAATATTTTTAACATAATCCATCTTTTCCTTGTGCTGATCCTTCCATTCCTTGTTTTATTTCTTCTTTCTCTCACAGTGATCTCCTTTTCTAGAGAATTCATAACATTGTTTACAACCAATACACCTTGTATTGTTTCCTTTTCATAAATTCTACCCACAAACTTTTCTCCAATTTCCTTTATTTCTTTGACTATATCGAATTTCTCCTTCATCAATATTTTCCTTCTCTTAGTTTTACCCATTTCCCAAAATGAAGAAATTTTTAACCTTTTTGCTTTTAAAAATATTTGTCTACATTTATTTTATTTTTCTGTAGTTATTAATACAGCTGTCTTCAATTTCTCTTATTATATTGCAACATCATTCTAATTTTTCTTCATGTCATTTTATGATTCCATTATAAACTCTTTTGTTCCTTTTCCCCAATCTTTTATTATGGTCAAAAACATTTTCTTGTATTTTTGTTTTATAAGAACTCCAGCACCCTGCCCAGTTTTCCTAATTTGCTCCCATTCTCATATGCTGTTCCCATAAAATATGTTCCATTTTCATCTCATCTGTTTTAGCAATATCTAGGTAGTCTTGTTTTCCATTTCCCTTCTTTTATTACTACTTTGTATTATCCTTTTGTAGCCTGTACAGCTGTATGATCCAAAAACTCAATTATTTCTACCCTACCTGTTATTTCATATCTTTTGAATTTACAACAAAATCAATTTTGGTTTTGAGAGTTCCCCTTTTATATTTCCACTCTTATTTTTTCATATTTCAACCATCCATGTATTATAACTTATCTTGTACATTTTACATAGTGTTCTTTCTCCCTCTCCTTTCTCAAATTACACTTAATCTCACACTATAATAATTGACACATTTAATATGACAAATGTTTTTAATTTTCTTAAACATACTTTTCCCTATAATTACCCAGTCACATCTCTTCTTTTTCCTTGTATCACATATCACTAGTCTTTCATGTACTACTACCATCATATCCAGGATCTTTATTTCTTCACTTTAAAATAAACTCTATTCTTGAACACTTATCATTCCCCATTGATGATATAATCCTTTTATCCCATATTGTTTCATTTATTTTTCTTTTTTCTTCCTTAACATATATCTTATATAATGATTCACATCCATATTTTCTTTTTTATACCATTCAGTCACTGCCACACAACCAATGTCATTTTATTTGCTGTTTACATTTAGTGCAACACTCTGTGTAATTTCTGTTACTTTTACTTTCGTACTTTTTCCATTTTTTCTTTTCTTTTCCTTGTCTGTGCCCTCTCACCAATGGATTTATCACTTCATTCTTCTTCTCCTGCCTCAGATTCTCTCTCTACCCCCCTTCACTTCCATATATATATATATATTTTTATCTTGCACTGTTAATACTTTGTTTCTTTGTAAAGTATTTCCTATCTCATTCCCATCACTCTTTACCATACCAAGTGCATTTTCTTCAGTTATGTCACCATAATACTTGCTTCACCAGTAGCTTGTTATATCTTCAGATTGTCTTTCTTCTAACTTTTCCTTTTCTAGTAAAGGACAACTAAACCAAAAATGTCCAAATTGATTGAATTTTCTACACTTAGGCCTACAATCTTTGTAGTATGTTCTGTTTCCCACATACAAATGTTTTAGGTTGTCCTTAGCACCTCAACATCCCCAATTTACCATTCACAATTATAACATTTTAAATATGCTGTAATTTTCCTTCATGTATATCCAGTATCACCCATACCTCTCACCCCTGTCTAAATGTTTCATCATATTTTTTATTCCATTCATCTTATTATAGAAAGAAAAGACTTTAACTCAAGTTCCTTTATCTTAAATGTTCTAAGCTGTGCATTTATTGTCTTCCTTAACTGTAGCCTCAAGTTCTGAAAAAATACTTATTCCACATGGTGCAGATAAGCATGAGCTCTTCTCTACTTAATTCATAATGTTTTCAACTAAATTATACATTTCAAAAGTAACTTCACAAAAGCCTTTTGTTCTTAATTGTAGTAAAGCCCTTAGATTCTGTACTTTAAACCATAAAGGTAAAAAAATAATGTCCGTAACTCCATACCTTTTAATATTACTTTTCTTTGTTTTAATTCTTAGCATTGGTCTTCTGTTCCAGTTTTGTTGTCCTTGCATCAGTTCATGTCTTTCAGCTTCAGTCACAACATAATTCTTTCCTTTTTTCCATTTCTGCATAATTTATTTTTTTATTATACTGCTCACAACAACTTCCTGTTGCAGATGCATGCCTCTAAACCTAGATACTCTACTGGCCAAGCATATCACCAAACTGCAGTCAGCACCTTTCAGTAATCCAGCTCTGTCACTTGTCTTGTTTGCCATTAAAGACAAACAGGCAGGGTAGTTTGTTTATATGTGTTCAGAGAAACGCATCAGGATCGATAGCAGCAGAACAAAATATAAACAAACTGACAGACTACACAGACATACATGATTACATCTCAACATCTTACTACAAAATGGCAGTCAGGCTTGCACATGCTCGGTATTTATACACTTGTGCAAGCTCCTAGAAAGTTTCTTAAAGGTGTACACACATATTGATCTGCATCTTCCTTCTTAAGTGAATAGCCCACAATATAATGACATGTGAAAAGAAATATACAATGACATAGACAATAAAAATAAACACAACATTCATGTCTTTATGTCCAAGTTGCTGTGTATCTGGAACATGGTCTGGAAATGTGACCTGATTAGTAATGTACCTTTTTCTGTCTATCAACTTCCCTTCTGCTTCTGATTACTGATGTACATCATGTTGCCTGTAAGAACTAGGACTTGATATACAGTACTTTCTGTACTCTTATCTTAAACTCTGAGTTAATTGTCATTACTTCCCGTCTAAATGGGGAATTCCTTATGAATTGGAGATATAAGAATGACTTTATAATATTGTTTTATTGACAAGAAACCAGCAGCACAATGACAAGTATCGGACCACCAACGAATAATATCCAAAGTTTTATTCCAAAAGATGGTGAGCGCTTTTGGCTGTGTAATACTAGCCTTCATCAGACAATTTAAAAACACATATTGCATTGCTTTTAAACCTTGTGGGTAATGAGCTTGCAAAGAAGTAAAATAAATAAATAATAACTATGGTTAGTAGTGATATAATTTTAGGTCATGCATCACATTTTAGATTTTAGAAGTTATATTTTATGTATGTTTTAATACACAATGTATTACATATTTAGAGCATATGTTGGTTTTAAATATTTGTTCATAAACAAAAATTCTGTAATACTTGAAATGTAAATAGACAGAGGAATACCTCATGGAAAATGGTGAAAAAGTTTATACTAATGGTGAATGGTACTGAGATTCATTATCATTGGTTAATCGATTAATTGATAAATTGCTCATTACCCACAAGGTTTAAAAGCAATGCAATATGTGTTTTTAAATTGTCTGATGAAGGCTAGTATTACACAGCCGAAAGCGCTCACCATCTTTTGGAATAAAACTTTGGATATTATTTGTTGGTGGTCCGATACTTGTCATTGTGCTGCTGGTTTCTTGTTCATAGTTTGTGGTTGGTTTTTGTGGTTATCAGTTTTATGGCATCCTGTAGCACGCAAGCAGCGGACACAATGGTCACAAGAACTGAGTTTGATAAACTACAACAATCGGTTGTTAGTTTAACTCAATTAATACAACAAATGTCTGGAAATAATGGAGGTCCAAGGTTACCGAATTTTAATAATAATAGAACGGACAGTGTTGATAGTACTGACAGCATCCCACCAGGACAATTACCATTACAGGAAAGGGATGAGTTGCAAAATACTGATATGGTTTTTAATGCTAATGAATTGCAGCAATGGCTTAACCAAGTGAAATGTAATGATGGTCATAGGAACTCTAACACACCAACTTTTTCATCAATGGTAGATGAGTTCCATGATCTTGTATGGCGGTATCATAAATTAGTGCATGAAAATTCTTATTTTAAAGAATGCATTAAAAGACAACAAATTCCTAAGGGCCTGAGATATTGGAAATATCCTACAGGCTTAAAGGAAAACAGTGCACTTCACAAGGAGCTATTACAACTATTTGATCGGCAGGGGTGTGAGTTCCTACAAGTGTTAATAAAACACAATGCAACAGAAATGGATGAGCTTAATATGCAAATTCAAGGTTTGGATATTAAAATCAAGCAACAGTCGGCCTTTAATGCATGCCAGAATCAATATTTGGAAGTTTTCACCCAAATAGATAAACACAGTAACATCGTTGTGGAAAGAAAAACTCGGAAACTGGAAAGAGATAGAATGGATTATTCCAAGGGGCTGGCCTATCCGAAACCATCGCGAGGGCAATGGCATAAAGAATCTAAGGGTAATACTTCTCAATTTGAGGATGACGAAGGCGGGCAAGTGCAAGATAAAGAAAACAGTAACAACCAACAGCTCCCTTTAGAGAATGGCAGTTTGGGCCGTTCGGAGCGGCTTCGCAACAAAGACACTTACAGGATGAGGAACAACAGTTCGCGAGCATGGATAAAGCAGAGGACAGGCTCACAGAGCAACTTCAATTAGATGCAGTAAGTTTGGCCGATTATCAAAATAATGCCAATGAATATCAGCTCATTTCCAATACGAAGGGTGATTTTCACATTTATAATTACAATGAGGTTGTTATCACTACTGAGCAAGCGAACATACTCAGTAAAGGCCTCACTTTTGTCCCAAAAAGAAGGGCAAAAATGACTGAAATTATTACAGAGCTAAAACTTTTTACTAGAAAGATTAATTTAGCGGTGTTACATCAGCAAGCCCCATGTATGGAACATAATAATTTTTTACGTATACCAAGCATCATAAATCCACCTCTCCACCCCAAAATAAAATTATTTGAGGAAATATGTGAACTTGACTTTAGGCATCATATTCAATTCAATAACAAAAAAGACAAATCAATGTCTACCAATTTTACGAAGATTCAAAATGACAAGTTAAATGAATTAAAAACTAATGGTAATATCCGGGTCATGCAACCGGATAAGGGAGGTGGACTTGTCATAATGAATTTGTTTGATTATAACCAACAGCTTACACATATATTGTATGATGCAGCATACATGGAAGTTTCAATCAATGAAATTAATATTTCTTATTCTAGAATCAATTATACTCTGGAAGACATGCTGTGGCAAGGACAGATAACTAACCAAGCATTTTTATATATGCAAGTGAAATACCCAAGATTCCAATAATGTTTGGAGCTCCTAAATTACATAAAGATCTGCAAAGTCCACCAATGCATCCTATAGTAGACGCAGGTGGTTCAAAAATGTATTATATAGCTAAATGTATTGATACAATATTAAAAGAAAAAAGAAAAAGTTTAGAATATATTTTCAGAGATTCTTGGGATTTTCTCACTAAAGTAAACAGCTTAAATATTAGAAATGTTAATGATATCATGTTTGTCATGGTGGATGTGAAAGATTTGTTTACTTGTATACCTCACCAGTTAGGCATCACCTGGTTTTCTGATTTTTTCTTTGAGGTCATACCAGTGCCTCAAGATGAGCTCAATGCTCTGGTGGACTTATTAGAATTGGTATTAACCAATAATTACATCTTTCATGATGGGCAATATTTTAAACAAATCAAGTGGGTAGCGATGGGCTCTCCTGTGGGCACATTGTACGCAAACACTATCATGGCAGTTTGGGAAAATAGATATTTATTTCCATCAGAATTTATGCAACATGTAGAGCTATATAGTCGATTATTGGATGATTTGTTTTTTATTTGGAAGGGACCAGCTGAATTGGTTGAGCTATTTATAAAATACATCAATGACACTACTGAATTTTTGTCTTTCACTTATGAAGTAGGAAATGACAGCATAACTTATTTGGACATTTACTTATAGAAGGATATAATTCAAAATTCTCTAAAGGCTAATATATATCGTAAAAAACGTACTCTAATAAATTTTTCATTTTGATAGTAATCATCCCCGACATGTAAAAATAGCGGTTTTGAAAGGTCAATTGGTTCGAGCTGCACTCATGGTTACAAAATATGGTGAATTTGTGGATGAATGCCAATTAATAGCAAATATGTTTTTAAATAGAGATTATCCACATCAGTTTGTTGATGGAATACTCAATGAAGTAATAATAAAAAGAACTAATGGCTATTATAAACCATTGCTAGCAAATACAGCAATTGATAATGTCAGTCAGCAAGAAATTACAGTTTTTAATCAATGTACAGTAATAGCACAAAATAATAATTGTAGTAAGTCCAATAGTGCTAGTAATGATAGACATGTCACAAAAGGTAACTTGGCATTCGTCACTACTTATACACAAGATTCTGAGTTTATCAAAGGCTTGGTTATGAAGAATTGGGCATTATTTAGAGGTGATACCCAATTGGAAAATATATTGGGAATGCAGCCTTCAATTATATATAAAAGGGATAAAAATTTAAAGGATTGGTGTAATACCTGCTCAATGTCATATAGTCTTAATATGGGAGGTATGAGGAAATGCAACATGTGCAATTATTGTTCATATATTATAGAAAGTGAACAAATTTATATTAATGGAATGTCGTTAAAAGTAAAAGGAAAATATAATTGCAATACCTCTGGAGTAGTATATGCTGCAATATGCGAACAGTGTGCGGCCTATTATATAGGAAAGACTGAGCGAAAACTAAAACAGCGCACATATGAACATGTCTATGACATCAGCAGGAAATCAACTAACAATGCCTTATTCAGGCATATAATGCAAAATCATACGCACAAATTTGGTTTCACAATATTGGAACAAGTACGGACATCACCTAGAAGAGTTCCGTGGAAATTAATATTAGACTCAAAAGAATACCGGTGGCAGGTTTATTTGAACGCCACGCAATTCCCAGGACTAAATGATTCCATCTCGATCACTAGCATATTAAAGCTCAGATCTTTTAATAGGTGATGGTTTTTCTATCCAGTATTTCATGTATATATAGGCTTAATCAAAAAATAATCAAAAAATAAATAAAACTTATAAGTCAAATAATTAAAATTCATAAGTCAAAATATGCCTGAAAAAAGAAGTAAAATAAATAAATAATAAATAAGGTTAGTAGTGATATAATTTTAGGTCATGCATTACGTTTTAGATTTTAGAAGTTATATTTTATGTATGTTTTAATACACAATGTATTACATATTTAGTGCATATGTTGGTTTTAAATATTTGTTCATAAACAAAAATTCTGTAATACTTGAAATGTAAATAGACAGAGGAATACCTCATGGAAAATGGTGAAAAGGTTTATACTAATGGTGAATGGTACTGAGATTCATTATCATTGGTTAATCGATTAATTGATAAATTGCTCATTACCCACAAGGTTTAAAAGCAATGCAATATGTGTTTTTAAATTGTCTGATGAAGGCTAGTATTACACAGCCGAAAGCGCTCACCATCTTTTGGAATAAAACTTTGGATATTATTCGTTGGTGGTCTGATACTTGTCATTGTGCTGCTGGTTTCTTGTTCATAGTTTTTGGTTGGTTTTTGTGGTTATCAATATTGTTTTATTGCCTTGTTTCGTAAATTACACCTTTTAAACTGTCATGTTCCAAATGGGGATCCAAGCATTATAATGCATGTTTATATTACCTCATGTATACTGTACTGTTTGTAAACATTATTATGGTGTATGTAATACTTTGTGGATCTGTTCTCCCCAGGCTTCTGCTGAAAATGGGTGCAAGCTCAGTCATTCCCGGTAAACAAATGTCAAATAAATAAAGTAAGGAAAAAAAGAAAGAAATGGGTTTAGCAACAGGGACAGTCATTGGTGAAAAACTTGCTTTGGGGATTCTTCTCAGGAACAGGGATATTTACTGAAGTGTCCTCTGGAACTGGAATGCCGGATAACTTACTCTCAGATATAAACTCTTTCTTGCAGGTATGATACTGCAATACAGGCTCGGACAGTGGGACTAAATGTTTCCAATTCCACCTAAATTCTGCTGCTTGTGATTCCACAATGTACTATCTCAGCTCTGGACATGCACTTTTCATGACACCAATATGATGAAAACTTTTGGACATCTTCATCCTCACTATCTCCCCTTCTTGTAATGGATTGAGCAGCTTGCTGGTCTTTTCATAATAGGACTTCTGGGCTAAGCCATTCTTCAACAGATTGGCTTTCACTGATCTGTTCCTGACACATGGAATCAGTAATGAACTACTAATTGGTAGTGTGGTTCTGGTTCGTCTCGACAGATGTCTCTGTGCTGCGAACCAAGATGTTTATCATGAGAAACATTTCTGAGATTCAAGAGATTCAAGAAAACATCACTATTGTTTCAACTTCTCTAGTAATTGTTTTGCACTTTGAACTGCACATTCTGGCAAACCATTTGACTTTGGGTACTCGGGTTACTCATGAACTGAGTAAAGTCCCACTCATCAGCAAATCTTTTGAATTGCTGGCTTATAAACTGTGTGCCATTGTCAGAAATAATTTTGTGCAGAGTACCATGGACTGCAAAATGGTGCTTCATCTTAGTAATGACAGTATTGGACACTAGATTAGGAAGTAGGTCAATCTCGAACCAGTTTGAATAAGAGTCTACTAACAGCAAGTAATGTTGAAAATTCCATTTGAAAATGTCTGCAGCTACTGTCAACCAAGGTAGTTCAAGAATCTGGTTTAGCTAAAATGGTTATTTCTGTTGATGTGGCTCAGTACTATTACATACAGAACAAGATGAATGTACTCTCTCAATATCCCTTGACATAAATGGCCAAAATACCAGGTATCGCACCCTTCTTTTGCTAGAATTGTTTCCTTGATGGCCATAATACAAGATAGTAATGTACTCTTGTTGCAGCGATTTTGGAACAATCTCATTTGGACCTTTTATGATGATACCATTGTCAAACAAAATCTCATCTCTATAAAGAAAATAAGGTTGCACATCTACTGGTAAGCAAGACTCCTTTGACTGCCTTACTTGACTGAAAAAGCAGTTGAGCTTCTGAAGAACTGGATCTGAGGATGTATGACTTATAAGCTCATCAAGATGTCGAAGAAAAATTTCTCACTGCCATGACTTCAAAATCAAGTTTCTCATTTTCATGCTGTTTAGTGATATTTATGGGCAATCTTGATAACGTATCAGCAAGAGAAGTTTGCCTTTTGTGTAGACACGATTGAAATTGTACTTTTGTAATTTAAGCATCGTGCATTACAATATGGCAGAGCTGTATACATAGGCTTTCTCAAAATAGTGACTACAGGTTGGTGAGCTGTTTCAATCTGGATAGGTCGACCATAAATATAATTATGGAACTTCAAACATGCAAACACAATTGTCAAATGTTCTTTATCTACGCATTGTGCATTTCAATGTGGTTAAGAGGTCTGGATGCATAGGTTACTGGTTTACACTCTTGAAGAATGACTGCACCAAGACCAAACTTCAAAGCATCACAAGAAAGAGTAACTGGTTTGTGAACATCATAGTATCTGAGAGTTGGTGGACTGGCAATTTACTGTTTTAGGGCATCAAATGCTTTTTGGTGGTGTTCTAACCATGACCAAGATACATCTTTGTCAGCTCCATAAGCAGTGCTGAAAGTTGGCTCGAATCTGGAATGAACTTGCTTAGGTAGTTAAGCATGCCATGAAAAAGTTGTAGGGCTTGAACTTTGTCTAGAGCTGGAATCTTGAGAATAGCTGTTTGCTTGGAAGGATCTGATCATTAGCCTGAACTGGTAAATAAGTGACCAACATAAGTAACTTCTCGTAGCCTGAACTTGCACTTATGAGGATTCAGCATAAGACTCACTTCATGTGCTCTTTCCAGAACTTTCTTGAGGTTTCTGACATGGTCAGCTTCACCATTACCTCTTACTAGAATATCATCTACTGTAATATCACACAGATACCCAGAAAAAAATTGTCTCCATTGTAAGGTGGAAGACTTCACTGGCAGAATTTATCCCAAATGGCATTCTCAAAAATCTGTACCTGCCAAAAGGAGTACTGAAAGTAGTTACAGGGCCGGCCTTAGCTGAAACGGCACCCTAGGCGAAGTACTGCTGTGGCGCCCCTTAAGCCCCACCCACACCATACTCAAGAAACACCCCTATTTGAGCCATGCCCACAAATGGGTCACTCCCACAAAACCCACTCCAGTTCTTTCAATGTTTAAATGAAGGACAATGGCTGGGTAAAGCCTATTATATATATTCAGCAGTTACGTAAGGATTAAATAATAACTAACACTAATCTGATACACCAAAAATTCACACAAAAGAAACCCAAACTCAAAATGTATCATTAGAAAAGTAAAACTGCATTGCCCAACACAAAACAGCAAAAAAATGAGCAAGAGTTAAATATAGCATTTGACAAAATCAGAAGGTAAAATCACCACAAATACGCCTTCAAAAAGCTGCACTAGCAATGCTAGCAGTTGCTATCAAATATGCTTTAACATTCTATTGATCGGCAGTAAAATATCAAGTAAATCACAAAATCAAAGCAGAATCTGGTCAATCACATTATATGACTACTGCTGTTAGGCTTTAATAAAAGTAAACTCCATTGTTTCAGCCATTTCAGTTTTGAGTTCACCATCTAAATATCTCCTGTGCAACATTATTATAAAAAAGATGACTGTCTCTGAAGAGTTGTTGCTCTTATAGTCTGACTGCAGGAATAGATAGTAAATACAATAAAACAACAAATAGCTGCAGCCATCAGAGTAAGATCACAGTTCAACAAAAACACTCAATTGTGGAAACATTTTTAACCTTTTCATTAGTTCAAACGTATCAAAGAACCCACAACATCTTCAGAACAAAGCCAGAACAAATCCAGAAATAAATCAAGGACACTTGTAATATATTAGCACTGTTAGCTAAAGACAGACAATGATACAATATAAATTACTAGCATTGTTTTGTAAGGCCACATTAATGTACCCTGGCTGGTAGTGTGCTAGTGTATGACAAAGGAAAATAACAGCAGTGAAATAAGGCTTTCCATATATGAGTTATCACAATGCAACTGCACTTTAAAAGCAATTATAGCAGGAGGCAAATGAGGCTGATGTCTTCAGGGAGTTTTTCCTTTGCTTTTCAGACACTAGTTTTGGAACTTACAACTAGCAACAAGCTGGCTTTAGAATGCCCCAGTACCCAGTGGCTTCAAAAAATCCATCAAGGTACACTTATTTAATTTGTCATAAAAATAAATCAGTGTGATGTTTATACCATTCTTTATTAGTTAATCTTAACATTGCTTGATTTGATGACATTGCTGCATTTCTTTATTTTATTTATTTAACATTTGTTTACTGGGAAAGAAAAAATGGGACATTGCACATTTTCAAAGGATGCCTGGGGAGAAACACTCCAGACGCATGTCTTTGGAATGTGGGAGGAAACCTAAACACCCAGATTAGACACACCAACTTAGGGAGGGCATGCAAACTCTGCACAGAAGGCTTCCCAGCCAAGAATTGAACCGCAAAACCTCTTGCTGTGAGACATTTTTTTTTGCCAGTTCATTATCTGTGAAGCTGTCTCACTCAGAACTATAGAACACATGCACAAAAGAATTTTTAAAGATTAAACTATTACCATGACTGCCCATGTAGATAATATTACTGTAAATACCATTGCAACTAGTACTTGTCAGACAGGTGCCTAAAGCTTTTTCTTGAATTCAGGGTGCAATCATTGCACTCCATATATTACAGATCAAATGTTCTATTTTGGAAGAGTCGCCTAAATTGGCTCAGTACTAATTAAAAAAGTGTGTTGGGGGCATGGCATAGTTATCCACATTCAAACATGTGGAAGTACATAAAAAAAAAAAAACACAATTGTAAATCTGCTTTATGTTTAGCTAATATTAGTCCTCTGTTCAGCTGTTATTTTCTCTTCCTGTATTAGCTACTGCTATACTAACAGAATCTGCCACCTCTAAAAACCTTCCCTGACACGGATGTGATGCACATCAATTTATCTGCCAACCTTACAGTACTTGCATGTATCGTTTGTATAGCCAACACTGGCCTGCATCTTCAAAACAACTTCCTTGATATGCTTACCACATGCTTCTCACACCCAAAAAATATATAGTCACAAATTACAGCTAAAACAAGTGGAACTATGTCTAAAGTCCTCAAAATATCTGTCCACTAACAGCAACACAAAGACATGAGAGAGAAAACACAAAATAATAATCTCTCACCACAGAACACCAAAAATCATGTTCATGCAGCAAGCCCTTCTATTTTGGTATGGGTTATAGTTAGGTTAGGATTTACTCATACTTGACTAGAAGATTGGTCATTTGAATTTGGCCTCATAACAAAACCATGACAGGTATGACTAAATTCATGCTCCCTCCATATCTGATTCCCTATTCCCATGGGGAGAACTAGCATTAGATGAAGACAGTCTCACGAAATGTAACCTTCCTGATCCAATGTCCCTGAAGTGAACAGTATGTTTGAGCACTGTTTCTTTTTTCATCACACTTATTGCCTTGGAGTTGTTATACTTAATTTAGTATTATTCGGCGGTAAGATTTAGCTCCTTGCATGACAATGCTGGGAGGCTTGGACCCCTGCAAACAACTTTATTTTTATGACTTTCTGCTGCTGGTCTGGGAAGCTGATGCATGCCATGCATCATGCTAGGCGAAAATGGTGCTATTTACATTGCTCAATCTGATGCTGGCTGAGCCTCATGGGACACATACATTTCTCCCAAAATAACAACTCCTCCGATACCTAAGGCTGGCTCTGCTTGAGAGGCTAAGATAAACAAGGAAGTAATGTCTAACACGGACTTGCATTCCTTAGTGATTTACCAGAAAAGTCAAACTCTTACTGGAGACCCATCATAAGGCAAAACTGAAAATATTCTCTAAATTAGGGTTATTTGCAGGACAATGGAGAGGCATGATTGCATGCATTAATAAGTGTTTTAAAACAAACGTACAGCGGTAAAAGTGGTAAAACATTTTTACCATATCAAATGCCTCCATACTGTATTATAAGTTGTAACTAAACTTATTATATTGTGTGACTTATGAACTCGATGTAATTCCAATTCCATTAAAGCATTTACAACTCCAGACAGCAGACACCACGTAATTCAAGAGAAAGTATGAAAATGAAGCTCTAAAGGCTGGCCCTGACCATGTTAACACAGACATCAGGAAACAGAAGGTAAATAGCCCTGTTGTGCTACGGTCCATTTTATTTACACACAACACAACACGCTGGGTCTATCACAAGCCAACTCTACTACAGCAGTGAACAGCAGACAGTCTACTTTATAGATTGAAGTTCGAACGAACACAAATTACAGATGCAGTTTAAATAGAAATTATTTCCCGGACTCCGACTTACCTTAGCCAAGAACAGCAGGCAGCAGCAAAAGCAATAAATAATCCAAGCAAGGTGTCAAAGGCACAAAACAAAAAGCCCAAACCCACGCTGTTTGTGTAGCCCACATTTAGCTGCAGAGAACCAAGCAGACTGCTGATGACGAATCATTCGGATAACCCAGAAGTAACGATATAACCAATAGATGTGCCCACCTCTCTAGCTCGTCGCCAATGAAGAAAGGAACGAGAGGCAGGCATGAGCTGGTTATATACACTCAATGGAGCAGTAGCCAGGATGTCAGTCAGAATGAAAGCATCACTGATTGGATGCTTTGAAAGAATGCTCAACAAGAGCAGCCACTCACATTCGGCACATAGATGCAGGGGGAGGGAATGGAGAACAACATAGACTAGTATAGTACGGCTTAGTTAGGGTCTGTGGTATGTACTGTTGATGTAAGCTGGAAGTTCCTTTGTGCTTTGTACTACAAAGTGGGGGGAGGGCGCAATTGCTAGCCTGCAATATGGGCGGGGAGGCGGTGAAGTAAAGAAATGTATGCAAAACATTGAAAGTTTTGAAACCATTAAATTGCGCCCTTTTGAGGACGGCCTGTACGGCGCCCTAGGCAGTCGCCTAGTTCGCCTTTGCCTAAGGCCGGCCATGAGTAGTTAGTAATGAAGATTTTCAGTCAAGCAAAATTTGCCAAACATAAACTCTTTGCATCTAAGACAGAAAAAAACAGTGGCCTTTAGCATAAGGGCAGTGACTTCTTTAACTTGTACACATTGGATGATGAGGTCTTTTCAGTGCTTTATTCAATACTCATGGATCAATACATATTCTGATATCATCTGAGCTTTTCTTATGAGAAACAACCATGGAGGATACCCATTCATTTGGGGTAGAAGAACCACTTGGAGAAATTACACCTTGCTGCTCCATTTTATCTAGCTCAGCCTTAACTCTGTTCTGCATAGCTACTGGAACTTTCTGGGTTGGCCTGATAACTGGACTGACTTCAGGGTCTAACTTTGAGTACAAAACTTAGTTTGCATAGTTTATCTTCAAAAAGATCAGCATAAGTAGGAAAAAATAGACTGGGTGAAAATGGAACAGTGGTCTTTTAAGCTAACATGGTGCACTTATTATTAAATTAAATCATTCCCATTTTCAAACTGTCTCTGAGGCCTAATAATAATTTTATGTGCCTTTTGACCACATACAATTGCAAGTCATAACTGTTCCAAGCAGAGTAACATGAAAACACTAATGAACCTTCAGTTTGCATTTCTTCGTCTCCATAAGCAACAAGCTTCACACACTTTGCCAAATCAAGCTTCTCACCAGTACACACACTAGCAAATGTTTCTGCTGATATAACATTGCACTCTGAACCCATGTCAGCTTTCAGCTCTATGGATTTTGCATTTACATGAACAGTACAAAATATTTCATTTTTTGCCCATAAGTCTACTGCATTGACTGGTTCATTAAGCACTGACACACCATCAACATAAAATGTAGGGTCACAGCTTTCTAATTAAGCAACTTGTCTTTTTAAGTGTTTTCTTTTAATAAAAGAATGCCCTTTATTTGATTTATAAAACCTTTTGAAATAATTCCACTTATTGCATTTGTGGCATTGTTGACCAAAAGCTAAGCACTTTTCTCTTTTGGGCTCATGATTTGCACCACACTTACGACAGTTGACTATGAAACTGGGTATAGATAGGTACGTGCTTTGAGTTTGCTGACTCACTCTTGTGCTTCACTGAGACTGTGCATACTCTAGAATTTGCTAGAAAACTACAGGATTTCCCAGTGAGTGTTGCAGGGCTTACAGTTGCTGCCACGTGCTTGGGCCTGTTTCTTTTAACCGCATGCTGCATACTATCAACATGAGCACTAGAAGATACTGGAAGCATGCATTTCTCATTTGTAAGTATATTTGTGTGCTTTTCTGTGAGCTCATATATCTGACAAATCTCAATTGTTTTATTCAAAGTTAAATCAATATCACAACGCAAAATCTTTATTACAGAATCATCTTTAATACCACAGGTCTGTCTTTTATCATCTCATCCATTAAATAACCAAATCTGCATGTTTTAGCCTTGTTCTGCAGGCTTTAGCCTTGTTTTTCAAATCAGTTATATATGCTGCAAAGGTTTCCCCAAGTTTTTGATCTCTTGTGTAAAATAAGTGCCTTTCCATTGTAATATTCATTTGGGGGCTACGCATTTCTCTAAATTTACATTTTTAGCACTCTGGGTCTTCCCTTGACTTAGCCGTTACAACTATATGGGGATTTTCCCCTTCTGCAAATACAGTAGGTGCATACACAAATGAACACTCTCTTTATATAGCTTCTGAACCAGCTAAATTAAGCAGAATAAATGCCTTTGTATAGTCATCTATATCAGAAAAGGCAGCTTGTATGAAAATATCATACTCTTGCTCAAACACACCAATTATCTGCAACATTATTATCAAAGGCAAGTGGAGTAGATCTGTGAAATCATTCTGTCATGCCAACAAATTATAGTAAAACACAATACAATCCTGGCCCATTTGTAATTATATACGAACATGCACACACACACAGCCAGCACTGATAATAACATTCAAATGCATAATAAACTCTTTAAAATTATATACTTTGTGAACTATGCTTTGAAATAGTTGTATTTTGTGAAATAACTACTGTAATACTGCACAAAAAAGTGAATGCTCTATATACGTACTTCAGATATCTTGAATAGCTTTAATTAATGCAAAAAACTATCTGCTATAAACCACAAGAAATGTAGTTGTTTTCTTATTTTATTTATTTTATGCAATTTTTGACTTTATTTTATTTCAAACATTTCCATAGTTATTAAAATAATTTTTCAATATGTCACAGTCTCGGACAATTCTTTTACTTAAAAAAATGTTTAGAGTGTTCTGAGTGCTTTGTTTTGTACTTTGGGAATAAGAAATCATTTAAGTAAGCTTTGATACCTGAAATATGTTTCTGACCTGTTTTTGCAAAGTAAACATGCAGTGGGGGATGATCCACTCTTCTATATTCTTCCAGTCTTAACTGTGTGCCTTCTTGGTCTGAAGTCTGAATTTCTGGATCCCATTATGACAACATGTCACTTGTCTTGTCTCCCATTAAAGATGAAAAAGGTGAGGTAGCTTGTTTACATGCTTAACTTCACAGGATGGATAGCAGCAGTACAAAGCATAAACAAACTGACTACCTGAAAGACTACAGACATACGTGGTTACATCTCAACAGCTTGCTACAAAATGAGCAGCCTGTCTCTCCCTGTAGGAGTGGTTTCAGCCCAGAAATTAGTAGTTTATTGGCCATTTTAGGCTAATTTCTATCTCTTTCATTTCCCTGCTATAAATACCATATTTACCCAGTTTTTCGCGCCGGGCAGCACCGGTTAGCTAGAGTAAAACTATTCCCGGCTCCACAAAGTCTCCTCTTCAATTTTTCCCTTGGAACTAAACAAACTTTCAACTTAAACACTCAAGCCACTTATTTCTCAACCTGGCACTTACTCAACTTATAGCAAGCACTTATAAACCCTAGCACTAGACCCTCCAGTACTGTACAGAAGGACAAGGCTCTCTATTCGACCTTACCAGCCATCCAGTAAAACAGTTCACTGTACCTATCAAGGCATGTCCAAAGGGCAGTTTCAGGTGTACTCTCCAGTCCAGCTGGTGAATCTGGGCATTTTGAAGCAATGTTACAACTGCCTCATGTACACAGACAACCTCCTCCTACCACCAAACACTAATACATGCGAGAGATGCAATTATACAGCCAAACTGGAGGCTAAGCTCTCTCAACCCAAGACTGGATCAGACAGTCAAGAGGAGAAGGGAAATACTTGCTTCATACCACCAGTCTCACATAAACCCATTAAAACAGCACTGGAAAAGAACACACATAAATACATGAAAACATACTTGGAGGCTCTAAATAAAAATCTGCAAAACCAACACAGACCTCCAAAGCAAACACCTCCACCCCCCAACACAAACCATGAAACACATACTTCACAAAACCAGTGTGCCATGCAATCACAGCCCTTAAGGCAAAATAACATACCCAACATACTAGTAATAGGTGACTCTATAGTCAGGCACACTGATGTCCCACTCACTAGGCTGAATAAGGAGAAGGTTACTGTTAGCTGCCTGTTGGGCGCCAGGATCCGCCACATAACACAAGCACTCAAGTCACTACAGAACAAGTACAAATATAACTCTGTCATTGTCCATGTTGGTGTGAATGTCCTGAGCCATACCTCTCTGGACTACATTCAAAGGGGATCCAGTGTCTGTCCGCCTGGGATGACATGCTCGACAAGCCACACTGCTTTGCTAGAGATGGCTTGCACCTGTCACCCTTAGGCTTAGGCAAGGCTCAAAAGACAAACCTACCACCGTAAATAGCCCAAGGCTCACTCCTCCAAGAAAAGGAAACCAGTCTGGTGGACACCTGCCATAAACAAGCTATTCAATAGAAGGAGGAAACTAATATAGAAAAGAGACATGAAAGAGCTCTCTGATCATGTAGCCCAGGCCGGTATGAGCCTGAGTAGCATCCTGCTCTCACCAAGAATGATACCATGGTATAAAGAAAAAATTCTCAATTTCAACAATTGTCTGTTTCTGGTGTCATTCAAAGGGGATCCAGTGTCTGTCCACCTGGGATGACATGCTCGACAAGCCACACTGCTTCGCTAGAGATGGCTTGCACCTGTCACCCTTAGGCTTTTGAATACTAGCCAAGGCTCTTGCCACCCCTATAGTGCCTTTTTTAGGCAAGGCTCAAAAGACAAACCTACCGCAGTAAATAGCACAAGTAACAAAAAACTGAGGGTATTACTACTCAATGCCAGAAGTCTGAATCTCAAAATGCATGCACTTGAGGCACTCCTCAGTATGGAGAAAATTGATATATGTGCAGTAACAGAAACCTGGTTTAAGGCTCCAGAGAGCACCCCAGCACTACCAGGCTACAACTCATACCATATATTTCGGCCACAGAACCCAAACCAAAATACAAAAGGAGGGGGCATATTCAAATTCATCAAGGATACCCACACCTCCAGGTTAGTGGCACAGCACGATGCTTCAGAGATCATCCACGTGCACCTAACAATGGGCAAAACTGCAATTCAAATTGTAGCTTGCTACAGATCACCCACCATGTCCCAGGACCCCCATTCCGCGTTCCTGGAAACACTGAGAAACATAAAGGTCCTACCAAACACCCTAATATTGGGTGATTTCAATTATCCAAACATTAACTGGGAGAACTACTCAAGTACTAACTCCCTTGCCCAACATTTCCTAGAATTTATAAACTCAAATGCACTGGTTCAACTGGTCAACAGCTCCCATCAGAGGTGATAACATATTGGACCTGGTCACCACCATCATGGGTGACCGGTGTTCCACACCGGAGGTCAACCCCTCTCTAGTTAGATCTGACCAAAACAAATCACTTTGGATATCCACATTCCGCCCCCACTTCCGGACAAGAAAACCACCATGAAAAACTTTTCAAAAGCAAACTTCACATTACTTAAGACCGAGGTGGAAAGTTTCAAAGCCCCCATGCTGAAGGATAATGCTGTCCAAGCTGCAAAATTCTTTACTAATGCATTCTATGGGCACCTACAAGAATGCATGGATCATGCCATCCCAAGCAAAACCAAGACTCACTCCTCCAAGAAAAGGAAACCAGTCTGGTGGACTCCTGCCATAAACAAGCTATACAATGGAAGGAGGAAACTAATACAGAAAAGAGTAAAATCCCAAGAAGGGAAGACATCCCTGATCAGTATCAGCACAAAACTACGATCCCTCATAAAATCATCCAAGGTGAGCTTTGAAACGAAAACTGCCAAGGACTCCAAAGATAACCACAAGGCATTCTTTAGTTATGTCAAGAATCTAAGTGGCAATGGTCAGATCTGCTCGGAGTTAGTGCAGAATGGCACAAAATACACTGAACCGACCAATATCGCCAACATCCTGGCAGACAGGTTCAGCACAAACTTCACCCCCCTCTCACCCACAAGAGGGCCCATAACCATACCAGAAGAATGTAGAGTCCCTGAAATCACAGACACTCTGGTTAAAACAGCCCTCTCCAAAGTCTAAAACACAGCATCAATGGGACCAGACAGTGTCCCAGGCTGCATCCTACATGAGCCCAAAGACGAACTAACCCCTCACTTAAACACACTGTTCAAACTCAGCCTCTCCATAGGCTACGTACTCATAGAGTTGTGCACAGCAGTGGTTATTCCACTCTACAAAGGTGGAGCCACAACAGACCCTGGGAACTATTGCCCTATAAGCCTGACTAGCTTTGTCTGCAAAGCTATGGAGCGCATCATCATGAACCTCATTAAGAGACATTGGGAACCTCCAAACACTGGACCCTACCCAGTTCGGCTTTAAGGGCAGATCATGCCTCCTAAACCTGGTGGACTTCTTTGAGACAGTTACCAAGGCTATAGATGAGGGAAAGGTGGTACACACAGCCTACCTAGACCTCGCAAAGGCCTTCAACACCATTCCTCATTCTAGTATTATCGACAAGCTCACCAGCCTGAACATAAACCCCTACGTCTCAAGATGGGTTGCCAGACTGGCTCACGGACAGAACCCACATGAGTGGAGTTCCCCAGGACTCAGTCCTAGGACTCCTCCTGTTCGGCATATGCTTCTCAGAGGTACAGGCAAGCACAGGAGGACTATGGCTAACCAAGTTCACAGACGACTGCAAACTAGGGGCTATAATTGACTCTCTGGCTGACACAGAAATCCTCCAAAAGGGTCTCACTGAGACGGATACCTGGTGTCAAAATCATGGCCTCAAGCTAAATGCAAAAAAACACATAGTGATCCCCTTTGGAAAAAACAAAGTACCCACAAACTACCACATAGGTGGTAGTCCCCTAAATATGGAAGATGTAATAAGGGATTTGAGGACCCAAGTAGATAGTAATCTAGTCTGTGGAACTCACTTCCTCCATCCATTCGTACTAAATTACAAAAAAAAAATGTTCAAAAATCACATTCATACATATCTAATATCCCAATGGGATTGTTCCCTCTCCCTCCCCTAACAGATCTGTAACATTCACAGTTTTTCCATCTTTGAATTTGAATGTTTTCAAATTCAAGCCTAAATGTATTTTTTTTATCTCTATGTATAATAATTATATTGTGTAGTGTGTGTGTACCTAATTTTTTCTATATGGAGCTTTTCTCCCCAGGGACTCCATTGAAACGGGGTTCTTTTGGCCCAATGGACTATTAATCTCACCTTTGATAATCACATTGCCAAAGTGGTTAGAAAATCCTTCTACGTGGCCCACCTAATCACAAAAGGGTTCGCATCCAGATCAAAAGAAGTCCATTGAGCCCCTCTACTCATCACTTATCAGACCTATCATAGAGTACAACACCCCATTTGGGATGTACCTTACAAGACACCTGCAACAGCTGGAAAGACCACAGAAGTACCTCACCAAGAGGATCACTGGCCTCAAACATATGCCTTATGCAGCTCGACTGAAGAAATTAGAGCTGTGCTCAGTTGCATACCACCTACTCAGAGGTGATCTCTGCATGACATACAAGGCCATGTCCAACCCAGAATTGATGGACATGCTCTACCTAAAGAAAACCTTATCCCTGCGAGCCACACGCTCTAGGGATCTAAACCTCACCACAACAATAAATAGGACATGCTGGAGGGATAGATTCCTGTCCCAGAGACTTCCCATGCTTTGGAACAAGATCCCAATCTACATTAGGCAGAGCTCCTTGCTAACACTCTTCAAAAGAAATCTTGACTAGTGGATGGGAAACAAAGTTTACCTTGGGGATCACTTCAGTGGATCTGCTGGACAGAGGCACAGGGAACTAATCTAAGGTGGCGGCGAAAGCCAGCACATTCTGGCTAGGCTTATAAATGCCTTCGGGCAGATAGCCTAGTACCTACCTATGAACATGGTCCGTATTTATACACTTGTGCAAACCCCTAGAAAGCCTCTTAATGGTGTATACACACATGATCTACAAGCTCCTTTTATGTGATTCATCTGGCATCACTTCTCTGTTACTACTGCCATCACACTAGCCACAATAAAACTCCTGCTTACTTCTTTATCAGCGTTTCGGTCATCTTAAGCCATAATCTCTAGCAATACAGAAGTCTTCAGACCTCCTTCCTCTGACTCTGTAACAACTGCTGTTTTTCATGTTTTACTGTTGCAGTCCTGACTTATGGGATTTCCTGCTGTGGAAGTCCCTTGCTCAGCCTATCTGAGTAAAAAATTCCCTTCTCATAAGGCTGGTGGGTGTTCAATCCTTTCATCAGTATGTTTGGGTAGAAAGGGAACTAGCTGATGTCATGACATCAGTCTTTCTTGTCATTGGAGCCCAAAGCAGTAGTGAATGCATCAGTTGGTCTTCACTGGAGTGAGAAATCTTCTAAAAGCTAAGTACCCCATTGGCGAGCTCTTTTTCTTTCATGTCAGATTAAGATAACTGTCTCCACTGTGGAAAACAAATCCCACACAGAGACTTTCATACTTGTCGCATACTTAGGCCCAAACCACAGCATCCCTAATTGCCATCTGTGCACCTGTTTCAATGTCAGAACTATAAGGTATAGTGGTGAAATTCTGCCTAAGCACTTTAGCCAGCAATCAGTGTCCCATCGCACTTTCATCGGTCATCACGAGATTGAGCTCCCTAAGTGAAAGAAGGAAAATAGACTCAGACTTAGGGTCTCAGATGATACCGGTTCTCTGTCTACCAGTCCACCAAGGCTTATCATTGCAGAAGAAAGTAAGGCACTTTGAAGCCCCCTTCTGCAAGTGAGGTGGTAGCACACACCTCTGTCGAGATGCATTCGGAGCCCAACATGCTGTCAGGTCCCTCAGCTTCAACAAAGGCCTTGGCTTATGGTTAGTCGGTTGGGTCCAGTGTTGCTCTGCAGGTTTTGGGTTTCAGCAAACAATCCACAACTGATGACACTCCCCCTAAGCATCTGCCAGCAACCATTTCTTCCTTTCAAGAGACTGGTGTCAGAGTAGTGAATGCATGCAGGCCCAAGGCAAAAGCTACACCGAAGAAGAGCTTGACTTCAGGGCCTGTGTCTAGGCCTACTGGCTCCTGTCCCAATGGTTACCAGCAAGAGTTAGTCAGGCTGGCAGAGGACCATATTTTTCTGGTCTGAGCCAGGCAGTTTTTTCCCTGAATTTTAACCAGGAAAAAGGAAGAGAGATCCTATTACTGAGCCCCTTTCAGAACCCCCTGATTCTGAGGCTGATCAAGAAGACTCGGCCTGAAAGATGAACCCCTCCTTTCCTCCTTTGAGGAAAAAGACTCAGAGGCTTTATGTTCTGCTTCATCCCATGAGGACATTACCTTTGGGGAAACTCTGTATGCCATGAGAAAGTTTTACCAGTGGCAGGCACATGAATACCCCAAGTCAAAAAAAGAGGGTCAAGGAGTTCCAGGATCTCCTACAGAACAAACCCTTGGATATTTCTCTAGTTTTTGAGGTGGTAGAGGATGTTTTCATGGAATCATCTCTCAACACAGACTCAATTCCACCAACCCCTTGCAAATCAGAAAGGTTTTACAGAGTACTGGACTCACATAAATTTCTTTTCAAAAACCCCACTGCTGACCCAGAGGTTGCCAGTCCTGGGCCCAAAGTAGTTAAGGCTAGTACCTTAACAATCTCACTATGTACTGACAAAAAAAGCAGGACCCTTGACAGGTTTAGAAAGAAGGTTTACACTTCCTCTACCGTGGCCATGAAGGCCCTTAACTGCCAATTCAATATGATTAAATAACAGCAAAGTATGTTGGAAAATATGAGGGAAAACATCCTCCCTGGAGGAAAAGAATGCCTCCAAGGAACTGTTAGATCTCTGCTGTTCTAGTGCCCAGGTCACTAGGCACTCCTTGCACTGTGGGTATGATGCCCTGGAGGCATCTACTCAAGCTGTCTCTGGTTTTATCAGAAGACCTGCTTGGCTTAGAGAGCAAACATTACAAGAAGATGTCAAATCTAAACTACTAACTGCACCACTTGATATAAACACCCTCTTTAGACCTAAGGCTGAGGCTGTCTTAAAGATAGATAAAGCTAAATCCATCCAGACAGTTAGACTTCCTCCAGCCACCCAGATTTAGTAGAAATTTTCCCACTAAGCATTGGTCCTTTTCCTCACAATTTAAGCCAAGTCAGGAAAAAAAAAACAAATAAAGGCCTCATAGATGGCAGCAAAGATCACAAAGGTCAAAGCAGTGATCAAGAACACCCAGGCTGGGGAGTTCTAGGGCACAAGGCCCTAGCAGAGATCAGCAGTGACTCAGCCCCCACCCAAAACCCCAGAAAAGGTAGCAGGAAGACTTTCCCTTTTCAAGGAGAACTGGGCCCTTATTACCTAAAAGTGGGTACTGGAATGTATTTCAAATGGCTACAGGCTCACTTTCAAAGAAGCATTAAGATTCTCAGGCCTTCCCGATGTACCACAAAACCAAAGAGCAGAGGCCATTACTCAGATCCAAAATATATGCCCCCAGGGCTCCCTTGAACCAATACCAAACCACTAGGTAGGAGAAGGGTTTTACTCCAGGCTATTCCTGGTCCCCAGGAAAAAAGGCTCCTGGCACCCTATCCTGGATTTGTCCATCCTCAATCGGTCTATCTCAGTTCCCAACTTCAAAATGCTTACTCTTCAAAAGCTGCTCCCCATGATTACCCCCTCAGGCTTTAATGGTTACTCCCAACCTGAAAGATTCAAGGTTCATAGGTGTGTACTAGGCTAATGGCCCTGGAGACTTTACAAGCCTAGCCCATTGGATTACCCTGGCATTGTGCCACCCAAACTTAGTTTCTAATGCCTCTGTTGAGTAGAGCCACTGGAGTGATCCCCGGGGTGAATTGTCTATTTCCCATCCACTCATCAAGATTTCTCTTGAACAGGGCCAGTGAGGTGCTCTGTTTGACATGTATGGGAAGTCTATTCCATAACATGGGCAGTCTCTCTGGGTTATGAACCTGTGCCTCCAGCACATTCTGTTGATTGTGGTAATGAGGTTGAGATCTCTGGAGCGTGTGGTGTGGAGGGATTTGGATTTCTTTAGATGCAGCATTTCTAACAGAGTTGTGTCTACCTATGCATTCCCATAGAGACAACCTGCAGAGGATTTCTATACTTCAGAGCAGGTAAAAATCACTTTCAATTCTCTGTTCTTCCCTTTGGCTTGTCTACTGGTCCCATGTTCTTCACAAAATGTTTGACCCCTGTCATCACCTTATGCAGAATGAGAGGCATCCAAATGTACCCTTACCTGAAGACTGCCTCATACAAGTCAGTCAAAACTCTGCAAGGATCTGGCTTTCACCTAGGCCATACTCTCTTATCTAGGGTTCTCCATAAACCTCAACAAATCCAACACAAAACATACCACCAGTATAGCTTTCCTGGTGGCTCTGTTGGATTCTTCCCTCCAAAAGGCATTCCTTCCTCCAGACAATGCTGTATTTCCAACCCAATACTTCCAGGCCATTATGCAGAGCCAATGCCTTTCAGCCTGGGAATTCCTCAGAGCATTGATACTAATCATCCATCTGGCCAGGCGTCACATGAGAACTTCAGTGGTACCTCAAGAATATCTGGCACCAACATTCACATCCCCTGGAAATCCAGCTAATTCCCTGCCTCAGGGAGGAACTGATATGGTGAACATGAGGTTGTACACAGAATCAGGGTCTCCCTTCATTTTCATTCCTTAGGACCAAACCTTAATCACGGATGCATCAGACACAGCCTGGGGAGCCCATTTCCAACACCTCCTGTTTCAGGGCAAATGGAAAAAGCAGTTCAGGCACAAACACATAAACTGGAAGGAACTGATGGCAGTTCAGAAGGGCTTGGTGGCCTTCCAAGATCACTGAAAACCAGGGGTCATACTTATCAAAATGGACAACACAACAGCCATATGGTACCTAAACAAACATGGGGGCACCCACTCCTATCATCTTTGCCATCTGGCAATGCAGATCTGGAGATAGCAGATGCTATGGGGTTATACCTGATGGCCCAGTACCACCTTGGGGCTCAGAACACTTTAGCAAGCCACCTTAGCAGACAAATGTTGGATCCCCATGAGTGGCAGCTGGATTGGGAAACATTTTTCAGCATAGCCAAGAAATAGGTATCCCATCAAGTAGACCTCTTTGCCATTGAAAAAATGCTCAGCTAAAGATATTCTGTTCCAGGAACAAACTTCACACAGCCTGGAGGACAGATGCCTTCTCATTCCCCTTTAACCATCTATTTCTCTATGTATTCCCTCCCTTGCCTCTCCTTCCAAGAGTCATCCTAAAAACCAGGGAAGAAAGACTGAGGGTCATCCTAATAGCCATAGATTGGCCCAGGCAACACTGGTACCCTCTGCTAATGACTTGGACCACAGAAAAACCTTGGCAGCTACCCCAGAGAGTAGAAATGCTGACTCAGGCAAAGAAGAAACTCTTGCACCCTAACCTGCAGTCACTCAAACTCTCAGCCCAGATAATTCAACAAACTTATAGCCTGAGCTCCCCCTGAGTAGCCAGGTGCTTACTATACTCAGAGTCTAGAACACCCAATACTAGAAAAAACTACTCGGCCAAGTGGAAATGATTCTCCATTTGGTGTCAGGAGAAACTCCTTAACCTTCCCTCAGCCAGCACTGCAGCCATCTTAGACTACCTGGTTATCTTGGTGGACAAAGACCTAGCCTTCTCATCCATTAAGAGACATCTATGCCATTTCAGCCCACATTCGTAATCTTCCTCATATCTTCTCCCACCCCCCTAATGAAACAATTCCATAGTGGTTCACATAAGATCTCCAATGAGGCATCCTGCTTCTCATTGGAACCTCACATTTGTTCTAGAAAAATTGACCTTACCCACATTTACACCAGTTGCTTCCAATGAAATAAAATTCTTGACATGGAAGACTTCCCTCTTAATGCCCATCACCTCAGTTAGAAGGGTCTCTGAGTTGCAAGCCGTCATGGCAGTGGAACCATTTCTTATAATCCACCCTGACAGATTATCACTCAGAACTAACCCCTTCCTATACACCCAAGGTGGTCACAGACACTTCCCTGAACCAGGCCATATACTTGCCTACTTTCTTCTCTAAGCCACAAAACCAGGGAGAAAGGATCCTCCATTCTAAAGATGTGACAGGCAATGTTGCTACTACCTTGACAGAACCTAAAGCTGTCTGTAAAACAGAACTGCTGGTCTCCTTTGCCTTGGGATCTGAAGGTAAACCAGTCTCCAAGCAGACTATCTCCAAGTGGATCTCCCACTGCTTTTCCTTTGTTACACCTACCATTGCAAAAAGCCTCCCAAATCTATTAGGACAGAATCTTCTAGAGCCACTTCTACCTCCACAGCTTTTTTAAATGGAGTACCTACCAAACAGAGCACCTACCAAAGACATTTTGGAAGCATCTACATGGTCATCTGTGCACAGCTTTACCAAGCACTACCACCTGTTAGTCTTCTCCAGGTCCAGAGCAGGGTTTGCCACTGCCATTTTGCTGGACATCCTCTCTTCTCCTTAATACTCCTTCCACCATCTTCATCTTCAGAGCTTTGGGAATCATCCCATAAGTCAGGATTGCAACAGTGAAACACAGAGAACATAGTACAGTTGTGTACGCTTACCATAAATGTAGATGTTTGAGTGTATTCACTGCTATAGTCTCTCTTCCCTCCCTTTATCCCTTTACTCTCCTTACAATAACAGCTTACTTCCCTGTCCTCCCCTGCCAGAGGACCCTATGGAGGGGGACCCTTCAGACCCCATCTCTTCTTATTTTACCCCTCACTTAAGGGTCTTATATGGGTCTCCTACCTTCTACAGGCAAGAAAAAACGATGCAATGGCATCAGCTGGCTCACTTTATACCCAAACCTACTAACATCAGAGTAAAGAATCCACCAGCCTTAGGAGGAGGGAAGTTCTTACTTTGGTAGCCATGCTAACTCATGGCTTCTGAAGAAGGAAATCCCATAACAGTGAATACACTTGAACATCTACATTTATGGTAAGTGTACACAACTGTACTTTTCCTCTCTTACACAGTATTTGCTAGATTTCAGTAATCTGTAACACTGCGCTCTCAGCTTGCTTTCTTCTTTCCTCATCCATCTTTGAAATCATTCAAGCACTTCTGACAAGTTGGCATAATCGTCAAGGTGTTTACCTTCCAGCCACAAGGTACAGGGTTGGATTCTTATATGAGGTAACTGGCTAGGCTTAATATGGTGCACAAAGGCAGTTATCTTAGTACTAGTCTATGAACCTATAACAGCCCTCTGATGCCACCTAGTACTCAGAAAACAGTAAGATAACTCCCTCCTAAAAAGAGACCATTGGCCTAGTAGGACTGACCATAGACCTACAACTAGTTTTCAGCCAGGCTAACCTAATTCAAGACTATAACTTTTAGACATTTAGAGGGCTGAAGACCAAAATTATATCAGCATGTTAATAAAAACCAAATAAAATATATTTTTATTTATAATGTATACTTAAGCAGTGTCTTTAGGGATTATAGTTTAACTATTACTCTTGCTTTCAATCAGTTATGTAACTTGCATCACTTTGGAACCTATCTCCTTGTTTTTAGCAAAGAAGGGGCTACACTAAAATAATTAAAATTAATAAATATCTATGACATTCCTAACATACGTACAAAAGTTAATTGTACAGAAATGTGCATCCATTAAACTGTCATCCATCTTCTTTCACCAATACAATAATTCAGCAGGTTATCCACAACTAGATCTTCATGATATTCTCATCTGGAGAAATGATTTTTACTTAACGTTGGACTCTTGTATTCATGGATGTTCATAGGTGTTTACTAGGCTAATGACCACAAGGACCTTTTAAAGCCTAGCCATGCATCCCAAATGTCTGACAAGTTTTGGTACCCTTAAGTGCAAGCAGGGGCTTGGGAGATGAAACGTCTACAAGCAGGGGTCTGGGAGACTAACTATTTATATGTTGCCTGTGTCCATAACAGACAAGTTCCAAACTATAAATGAATTTCCTGTTTCCCATCCAGTTGTCCAATTTACTTAAGTTGGGTTAGGGAAGAATTCTGCTTCACCTGAATGGAGATCCTATTTCAGAGATGCAATACTCTTTGGGCTACATACCTGTCTCTCCAGCAAGTCCTATTTATACAGACAAGGTTTGTCTTTAGAAAGGGCAATTCTAGTGCTGTTTATTTTGTGGATATGCAGGAGATCCATCAGGGTGGGGTATGACAATGCCCTGTATGCCAGGCATAGATCTTCTCTCAGAAGCCTGTGGGAAACATAATACAGGGATAGGGCCTTCAGGTGGTCTGCGTAGGACATTTTACTTATACCCTGCATTCTTTTAGTTAGGAACCTCTGTGAACATTCCAATTATTAGATATGCCTGGTCCAGTACATACCAAAGGAGGCATTGTACTCAATGGCATGTGTGATGAATGCTGAACACAGTGGAGCAATGATTTCCTTGAACCTAGGTGCCATACCTTTGTTTATAAGTTGTGCAACATAAAATTATTTCTTCACCACTGTAGACACATGATGGTCAAAGACTAGATTACTGTTTGTGTGCCTCTAAGTCCCTGACTATTGGGTCAACTTTAAGATGTATGTTGTCAGTATGATAGTCACAAGGGGTGGATGACTTCTCAAAGGATACTATTATGCATTTCTTGGCATTTAGTTTTAGTCCATGGCTCTAACACTAGTTTGTCTGTGTCAGCCCTTCCTGAAGAACACTTGTATTGGTGTGGGATTCAATTACAGCTTCTAATTTGCAATCATCTGCAAATTTAGTCAGCCAGAGACCACTGACATTGGCCTTGAATTCAAAAAAGTAAATGCCAAAAAGGAGCAGTCCAAGGGCTGATCCCTGAGGGACTGCACTTGATTGGCCTCTCTGCAGAGATGGACTACCCAATTCCAACTTCTTGGGTCCTGTCTGTGAGCCAGTTGACCATCCAATGGGTGACATACGGGTTTATACCCAACATCTTGAGTTTGTCAACAATGTTCGAGTGAAGTATTGTATCAAATGCCTTGGCCAGGTCAAGGTAGGCAGTGTGAACCATTTTGTCTCATCCATTGCATTGCTTAAATTCTCAAAGAAGTTCACCAGGTAGAGTAGGCATGACCTGCCTGTGATTAAATCAAACTGGGTTGGTTCCAGTGACTGGAGGTTTACTATATCATTATTGATCTTTTCCTTGATAATTCTTTCCATGGCTCTGCATAAAAGACTAATGAGACTTATGGTTCTGTAGTTTCCAGGTTTTGTATATGGCCTACCTTTGTGCAGAGGAATGACTGTTGCTGTTCTCCATTCATGAGGCACAAAGCCTGTTTGGAGTCTGCAGTTAAATAGGAATACCAGAAGGCCTGGTAGGTCATGTTTCATGCTATTTAGAAGGCATCCTGAGATGTCTGTGCTCATTGATGCAGTTTTCTTGGCCTTAGAGAGCATTAAGGACATGTTACAGGACATGTGATAGCAGGGGGTGTTATATTTGATGATATTTCCTGAGGGAAGGTTGAGGGGAAGAGAGGGGTAAAGTTGGAGTTAAATTTGTTAGCCGGTAAGTTTGCTATATTTTCTGGCTGAGTATAGGTGGATCCATTTACACTGAGCTGTGCACACAATTGTGTATTGCTTTTGCGGTTGTGACCATAGCTAAAGAATGCCTTATGGTTGTCCTTGAACTGGGACACACTTTTGACGCTCTCACCAGGCTGAGTAAGCACTCACTAATATGGGAGAGTGCTGCACACCCCCTAGTGTAATGTCTTCCCTGGAAAGATCAGACCACAAAATGGTCTCCTTTGAAGTAACTGACAAACACTGCTCAATGCGTTATTCAGATAGCCCCATGATTTCTCTTTTCATATAGTCTAGGGAGGTACATCACAGGTCATTTACACCCGCATGAACTATGAATACAAAGCCTCAAATTTGGCTTTGGTAGACTTTATTTGTCCTGTGAGTGGTTTGTTTAGTTTGAGAGTACCTTTATCCTGCTGGATGTTGCACCTCCTATTTTTTGCATTGATTTTCTTCCTTCTGTTATACAGCCTATTGATTTTGTGATTCCACCAGGGTGGGTTGTTCAGCTGCCTCTATGCAGCAATTCACATGCTTGTATAGGGTTTCTGTGAAAAGTTCTGCAGAGGTAGCACTGTTAGTGTTTATTAAGGCTTGAAAATTTGCCAGGTTATCACTTTATAGCAGGAAGTTAGCCTTAAAGTAGTTCCTGAATATTCCAGGGTTAGCTGGGGGTCCAGGTTTTATTTCTCTTCAAAGGAGACCATTTTGTGGTCTGACCTTACCATGTAAGACATTACACTAGGTGGCTTGCAGCACACTCCCATATTAGTGAGGACCAGATCCAGTATGGTTTCACCCATGGTTGTTGTACAGGCAGAATGGTCCAGGAAGTTTGTCTTTACAAAATCCAAGAATTTCTGTGCCTTTACATTTGGTGTCGTATAGGATTTCCAGTTAATACTGTGGTAATTAGTCACCCATGAATATGGTATTGGGTTGGATGGTGAGTGCTTCCAATAATTTTAAATACATGGTATGGGTTTCCTGGGTCATAGAGGGGGACCTGTAGCTTGCAAGGAAGAGGTATTGGATTTTGCCTATGGTGATTTGAACATGGAGTAGCTCAAGTGCATTGTCCTGTTTGACCAGCCTTGAGGTATTTGTATTTTTGATGTAAATCGAGACACCTCCACCTTTAGTCCCTGCCTGTGTAATAGCTGATCTAAATGTGTGTAAGGCATTATAACCTTGCATTGTGGTGCACTCCATGACTTTGAACCATGTCTCAGTGGCTGTGCAGAAGTCAGCATTCTCTAGGGTGAAGAGAGCTTCTAGGGAGTGGAGTTTTTGTTTAGAGTTCTAGCATTGAGCAGTAATACCTTTAGATTTTCTTGGTTTTAATTTACTATGTTGGAAGTACTTTGTCTGGCATTGCTTACAACAGGCACTACAGGGGAAGACAATATTTTAATATTTGAAAGCCTAAAGGGAAGAGGTGCAGTCCATCTCTGGTAAAGGAGTGTGGTCAGTTGACCATCTCTTTCCATGCTGACAAATATTGCACTCCCTTAGATTGACACCAGAAGCTATATCGATTATTAAAGTCAGTTATCTTTTGTTTGTATTGTGGCATCACCCTTGGAGAAGGTAAAATGCTGCCCAATGCTAGGCTCATACCAGCCTGAGACCTATTCTGAGAGCTCCATGATGTCTCTCTTCACATAGTCAAGGGAGGTACATTTCAAGATCATTGCCACCCACATGGACTATGAGTCATATACTGGTACTTGTGGTCCAGTGACCTATGTGTGTGGTTAATGTGGTAGATCCTAGCCTCTGATAAGAAACTGACTGTGACTTTCTCCTTACTCATCCTGGTGAGAGGAACATCAGTGTGTTTCACGAGTTTCATGATGGAGTCCCAATAACCAGAATGTTGGATTGGGTGGTGGCTTTCTTTATGGCCTTAAAAGTAGAGGCTCCATGAGATGTTGCTCTTTGTGTTGATACAGGTGTTTTTAAAGAGTGCATTCTGGGCCGCTGAGAGTATTTGTTTTATGTACTTTATCTAGGATGTCTTTGGAGTTTAGAAAGTTTATTTTTAAGTGCCTCAGCATATATGGGTATATATGTCTGCTTTGAATTGTGTGTGATGGGTGCAGCATGTTGCACTACTGACAAATTTAATGACATTAGGAGTATTTTTTTGAGAGCTTTGCCTCCAGTGACATTGTGTAAATAAATCTCCCGCATACCAGATCAGTTTCATTAAGAATTAGAAGTCTAAATCTCAAGATGCACACTTGCTTGAAGCACTCCTCAAATGGAGAACATAGACATTTGTGCTGTAACGGGGACCAGGTTTACAGCAGCAGAAAGAACCCCTGCACTATCAGGCTACAACTAATTCCACACCTTTTGCCCCTGGAATATGGACCAAAGGTCCAAAGGTGGTGGTGTCTCCCTATTTGTAAAGGATATGCACACCTCTAGACTAGTAACCCACATAACGCATCTGAGATAATTCAGGTACAGCTAACATTGGGTAAGATGGCGATTTAGGTCATAGACTGCTATAGCTCTCCAACCATGTCCCAAGACTCTCACTCTGCATTCCTAAGCATCCTGGAAACTATTAGGGTCCAATCCAACACTTGCATACTAGGTGTCTTCAACTACCCTTCCACTACTACTCATGCACCAGTACACTGGGCCAACTCTTCCTGGAATTTATCAATTCCAATGCCCTGTACCAGCTCATTCTTACCCCCATTAGAGGAAGCAACTTCCTTGACCTGGTTATTATAAACATGGGCAACTGTTGCTCTACACTAATATTCAGTCCCTCCCTGGTTCGATTTGACCACAAACTAATAACCATGGAAATCTACACCCCACCCCCAAAAGGTAACCACTATGAAAACCTTCTCCAAAGCTGACTTTGGGCTCCTAAAAACAGAGATAGCTAACTTCACAGCACCCATGTCAATGGAAGATAGATGCATGACTGCCAAATCATACACCAACTGTACGAACACATACATAAATGCATGGAACTAGCCATACCCAACAGAACCAAGACACTCTCCTCCAAAAAAAGAAGCCAATCTGGTGATCCCCTGCCATTAATAAACTCTACAACAGAAGGAAGAAACTGTTGCAGAAAAAAGTGAAGTCCCAAGACAGGAAAAACTCCCTTATTAGCCTCAACCAAAAGTTGAGATCCCTCATCAAAACCTCTAAAGCCAGATATGAAGGCAGAATTGTGGCAGACACTAAAATCGAACACAAGGCCTTCTATAGTTATATCAAGAATCTCCATGGCAAATACCCAGGTTTGCTCTGAGTTACTGTAAAATGGTACCTCCTATACTGAACCAACAGATATTGCCAGTATACTGGCTGACAGATTCAGTGCCAACTTTAGCCCCCCCCCCCCCCAAAGGCCCAATCACAATGCCAAAGGAATGCAAGGCACCCAGCATTACTGCAGTAGAGGTTAAAGCTGCATTGTCCAAGGTCAAGGATACAGCTTCCATGGGACCCATCAGTATCCCTGGATGTGGTTTACATAAACTACAAAGTGAACTGGCACCACATTTGTGTGCCCTGTTCAATCACAGCCTCACCTCAGGCTTTGTCCCTACCAAATGGTGCACTGCTACAGTCATCCCTCTACATAAAGGGGAAGTGACTACAGACCCTGGGAATTATCTCCCCATTAGCCTGATGAGTTTGATATGTAAGGCTATGGAGCACGTCATCTTGGACATAATTAACAAGGATATAGGGAATCTCCAAACTCTAGATTCTACACAATTTGGTTTTGTGAAAGGTAGATCATGCCTGCTCAATCTGGTTGACTTCTTTGAGTCAGTCACCAGAGCTGTGGATGAGGGCAAGGCAGTTCATACAACCTACCTTGATCTGGCCAAGGCCTTTGATGCCATTCCCCACTCAGGAATTATTGATAAACTCACCAAACTAGGCATCAACCCCTATATCACTAGGTAGGTTGCAAATTGGCTCACAGATAGAACCCACAGTGTGAAAGTAGCAAACTCCAAGTCAGACTGCCGACGAGTCACGAGTGGAGTTCCAGAGGGATCAGACCTGAGTCCTCTCCTGTTTGGCATCTACTTCTCAAAAGTCCAGGCTAACATTGAGGGACTCTAGTTGACCAAGTTCACAGATGACTGCAAGCTAGGAGCCATTACTAACTCCCCAAGTAATGTAGACATCCTAAAGAAAGGCCTCACTGATACCAATGGCTAGTGCCAAAACCATGGCCTTAAGCTTAATGCCAAAAAAATGAGTCATCCTCCACTTTGGGAAAAACGTGTCTATATCAGAAGATCGAATGCTAAAAATAGCGAATGCTCTTTTATCGAACTTAAAAACGTGAAACCTTAAAAGGTTGAAGGAACAGATCAGTGATCCCCCCCCCCCCCGGGAAAAAATTTGCTGATCCAAAAAAATGTAGAGGCAAAATGAAGTGGGGGGAGGGCTTCGCCCACCACACCCCCTGATGTGGGGGGCTGTGCCTTCCACACATCCCCAACTTAAATATACCAACTCCGAGATCACACCACAGTGGAGTAAATGACAAAGTCCGGAGAACGGTCTATTGTTTTTTTTTTCCCTGAGAAAAAAAATCAATGCTCCGTGCCTTCGACATTTTCAGGTTTAGATTTTAAAGTTTGATTTAAGAACATTAGCTAATTTAAGCTTTTTCTCTTCTGATAGGAACCCAGAAAACTCAGTTCCCTCTAATTACCACATTGATTGGTGCCCACTGAACACTGAAGGCATTATAAGAGATCTGGGGACACAGGTTGTGACAGCAGCCTTTCCTTCGACCGTCACATTGCCACTGTGGTCAGAAAGTCCTCTGTGGCACATCTCATTACCAAGGGTTTTGCATCCAGGAAGAAAGAGGTCACCATCTCTCTCTACTCTTCCCTCTTTAGGACAATCATACAGTATAATTCCCCATTTGGCATGTACCTCACTAGACACATTCAACAGCTGGATAGGCCACAAAAGTATTTCACGATGAGGATCCTAGGCCTTAAACACATGTCCTACATGGACAGATTCAAAAAACTTCAGCTATTCTGTCTCATATCATCTACTAAGAGGTGATCTCTGTTCGACTTACAAAGCCATGTCTGACCCAGCTCTGTTAGAAATGCTACATCTAAAGAAATCCCAATCCCTCCACAACACATGCTCCAGAGACCTCAACCTCATTACCACAATCAGCAGAACATGCTGGAGGGACAGGTTCATAACCTAGAGACTGCCCATGCTCTGTAATAGACTTCCATACATGTCCAGCAGAGGACCTCACTGCCCTCTTCAAGAGAAATCTTGATGAAAGGATGGGAAATAAAAAGTTCACCCCAGGGATCAATCCAGTGGTTCTACTTTATAGAGGCACTGGGAACTAATGTTGGGCGGCATGATGTCAGGGCACTTCTGTGGGCTAGGCTTGTAAAGGCTCCAGGGCCATTAGCCTAGTACACACATATGAATGAACTGGTTCTGTTCCTTCGACCTTTTAAGGAAAAAAACAAGCTTTATAAGCTAATTTCCTTAATCCAAATTCTAGATTAAAGAAATAAAATAGTTGCTGCCTCCTATCATCTGGTGGAGTATAAACAGGCAGAGCATATCCTGAAGTGGCAGCATATAGTTTTGACTCTGCTTGAATTTCACATTCTGGGAGCTTAAAGTGAAATATAGGACTAAAACTATGACAACCTGGATCTAGTGTATTTTTCATTTAAATACTGCATTATAATGTATGTCTGTTAGGGGCTACTCTGGCATATAGTTGTCAGTCTACCAAGTGGAGTTAAGCAAAGGGTAGATACTGTGAATAACAAACTTCTGAGTGGAAAATACGCACTCTAAACTGAATATTTAACGTGTCCTGTTGTTGTCCACGTTCCAATTTGTATATTAACCAAAAACAGCAGCATACAGGATGTCATAGTGGTACAAGGTCAGTCTCCCTCCAGAGAAGCACAGTATACAAAGTACATTCTTCATATACCTTGTAAGAAGCTAGGACATGCACCTTAGTCATATAACAGCCAGCATTTCAGGCCTGCACTGCTGAATCAAGCCATCACTATTAAACACAGCATCATGTGAATCTGATTTTACAAACTAACATCACGTTTTGTCCAGTGATGATGATATATACTGAGATATGTCATTGCTAAAACCTTATGTTTAACTGTGGCAAATTATACAAGATGCATCAAAATGATTTATAAGCATGTTTATGTGTGTATGTCACCATTTTGGTGCTCACAAACAATCCTGATGCATTTTGCACTCCCTGTTTCGCAGCAGTATGTATAAACATAACATTTCCTATATTATGTAATAGTTGCATCTATTCCTGCATATAACCACTTGTACCTGTAATATTCCAAGGTAGCAGGAGCAAGTAGCATGCTTATGTTGATGTGAACGAGCTGTGCCTTGAAGTCAAGGGTACAGAGTTTAATCCTTCCATCTTCATTTGTCTGATGTGTGACTCTGATCAAGTCACTAAATTAGAAAGTGCCACCAAATCATCCCTGAGCAGGGACACCAGTGCAGTGAGCTTAACAAAAATATAAAATAATAAGCCCACTTAAGTAGATAAAATAATGCATGCAGCCCTCTCAGGCATGAGTTCTGGATGCCAAATAGATGCAGCATTGGATGTGATCTATCCTACACGTCAACCCCCTTCAGTGTTTAAAAAAAACAATGTGGACAAGATTTTAAAATATAGCTATAACACAAAATCAAATAAAGACAATTCTAACAGTAAACATGTAACTAAGATTGATTCCTGGCATGACTATCTTTTTTTTATTTCAGGGGCAATTGCTGAAGAGGACTTACTCAAACTTAAAAATATTTTGCAAATAGTGCTTGAAGGAATCAATGTAATGTTTCTTAGCAGTTTGCAGCCTTAATCTTCATTATTAAACTACCAAACAATATTGCATCTAAGTTTGATTTATAGTGAGTAAAGGTTAGCAATATTGCTAGAAGCAGGACTGCACTGTAATCAGAGTGTTAGGATTATTGGCTGATTTAGGGTTATGTTTATGTTTGGGTTTGCTCTTAGGGTTGTTTAGCATATTTATTTATTGTTGCTTTGAAGAATTCTTTACCTAATTTTTCTATTCTGCTGATGCTGTTTGAAGTCTTAATGGTAAGACAGCATGCAAAGATTAAATGTTTGACATAATGTAAATCCTAAATAATGCCAGGAGATTAAACATTTGAAGATTTAAGCTCTTTCTGCAACATGAATCCAGCAGCTATCTCCTATTATGATTTTACAGTTAGGCATAGTGCCACTTTTTTCAAAAAAATTTCCTCTTCTGTTTTCATAATTAATCAGTAACAGTGATTAAAAATGGTTTTGTCAACAAGACACCAGTTGTGCTTCTGTCATAAGCAGAAAGTGACAATGTCATTTAAGTGTATATTAGCCATGGCTATTAACTATAACCATAATAACTAAGTGATACAATGAGATCTGAAAAAGATCACTCAGATTAGCAGCTGCAGCATTGACAACCAGTATGCATAAACTGATTTTTTTTAATTCATCCTTATGATATAATTAAATTAAACCATTCTAACATGAAATCACAGCAATAACATCAGCATTTCCTGTCATGTATCTCCTACTTTTTTACTACTGTGCTGGAATAAAGCTGCACATAATTTTTGTCACATAATTAAGCATGATACGAGGTTATCATAGGATCATACTAGGCTATTGGCCCTGAGGCCCTTACAAGCCTAGCCAAATAATTTGCCCATGTTCCAACAAGTCAGCACCCTATGCCACTGTCCAGCAGAGACATAGGTGGAATCCCAGGGGTGTATTTTCTGTTCCCCATCCAGTTATCCAGGCTGCACTTAAAAAGGTTTAATGAGGTACTCTGCTTTATGTGGAGAAATAGTCTGTTCCACAAAAGGGGAGGTCTCTGGAACACAAATCTGTCCCACACTGTGCTTTATGCGGAGAGGGTGTGTTCCACAAAAGGGGGTGTCTCGGACACAAATCTGTCCCACCAAGTCCTATTGATGTCACAGACCAGGTTGAAGTCTCGTGTGTGGGTTACTGGAGTGGAGCTTGACTTGTGTATATGCAGTAGTCCCATCAGGGTGGGGTCTGAAATTGCTTTGTATGCCAGACAGAGGTCACCTCTGAGGAGTCTGTAGGAGACTAAGTAAAGGGACAGCGCTTTTAGCCTATCTGTGTAGGGTAGATGTTTGAGGCCTGGATTCTCTAGATGAGGAATCTCTGCGGTCTCTCCAGCTGCTGCATGTGCTTTTTGAGGTACATGCCAAAAGGGGCACTGTATTCACTAATCAGTCTTATAAACGAAGAATACAGGGATGTTATGACCACCTTGTCCCTGGATGAGATACCCTTACTAATGTGGTGGACCATGTAGAAAGCTTTCCGTACAACGTAGGCAATATGGTGGTCAAAAGTCAGTTTGCTATCAACCTGGGTTCCCAAGTCCCTTACATCTAATTGCATGCTTAGTGCCTTATTATCAATGTGATAATTTATGGGGATGTCATTCTCCCCAAAAGGGATGATGCATTTTTTTGGCATTCAGTTTGAGGCCATATTTCTGACACCAGTCATTTGTTTGGGTGAGACTCTCTTGGAGGATGTCCACATCACTAAGGGAATTGATGACATCACCCAGCTTGCAATCATCTGCAAACTTGGTCAGCCATAGCCCACTAGATTTGGCCTGCACCTCTGAGAAGTATATAAAAGCAGCAGAGGCCCCAAGACCGATCCCTGGAGTACACCACTTGATGTTCATCGTGTTTCACTGTTGCAGTCATGACTGTAGGATTCTCCCCTGCTGGCAGGCAGTCCTCGGTCGGCCAGAATCCCAAAGTCTGGGTCCGGCATCGGCTGTTCAGCCATGCTCCCTGATGTCAGAGCGCCAGGAGTACAAAACTGACAGCCGACGCCATGTTCTCCAGTCTTTCTTGCCGTGCGGTGATAGCAGTTTGCAAGTGCCGGTCGACTGACTCCTGACAATTTTTTCTGAACAAACTTCAGTCCGAAGACTTTCTTCTCCTACTCAAAGCTAAGTATCCCGTTGGGGAAACTTTTTTCTTTCTCCAGTCCGATGTCAGAAAAAGTTAATAATTGTATTTCATGTGGGAAGCAAATACCTCATAAGGATTTTCATTCTTACTGTATTCCTTGCTTAGGCCCTGACCACGACGTAGCTAGTTGTCGGTTTTGTGCTAGATTCAATCAACGTACAATTAAACGAATGTACAATTTTGCATTTCATTACTTCGGTAGGCGTTTTAATTACAAAATGTCATCGGATACGGTTCCAGCTACCGGAGTTCACAAACGACGCAAGGACAAAGACAGGCCTCCGAGATCCAAATCAGATGATATCGTTCAAGCAGAGCCAGCTTCAGGTTCGGCCGTCGTCAGTGAGGCGCTTTTGCAGCCCCTGTCGTCGGCCATTTCGGAACCGATGGCCGAAATAGACTCCCACGAGGAGCCAACTAGGCCTTTGAATATTTCTGTTGCAGGACCTTCGGACAATGCTCCTTCGGATAGGTCCAGAGCCGTTGTGCAGGTACCGGCTTCCAAAGGAGTTTTCAGGCCTACTCAGCTTCTAATAAAGGCAAAGCCAAAGACAAAGGCAAAGGCTCCTTCCAAATCAAAGACTGCAACACAGGCCTCTTCTGATCCAGTGCCCAAGTCACAGAAACAGTTACTTAAGATGGCGGAGGACTTACTTACTATGATTAGGGGTTCACATCCCCCTCCAGATAAAAGGCCAAGGCAGGAAGTTTATTATGACTCCTCTGATCAGGCTTCTGTTTCTTCAGTTTCTTCTTCCGACCAGGAATATTCTTTCCTTCCTTATGAGGATTCTGATGCTGAGGAATCCATTCCTTCAGCTTCTCCCTCCGAGGACTTCTCTTTTGGGGAAACTTTGCATGAAATGAGGGAACATTTCCACTGGGAAGGACAGGAGTATTCGGAATCTAAGAAAAGTCTAAGGGATTTTCTTCTTCTTCCCCAACATAGACCCCTGGCAATTCCTCCTATTTTGGATATTGTGGATGATGCTTTTTCGGAGGCTAACTTAACCCCTGACTCTTTTCTTCCAGCTCCTGTTAAGCCTGACAGATATTACAGGGTTCCTGATTCCCACCAGTTTTTATACAAGAACCCTACTGCTGACCCTGAAACCATTTCTCAGGGTCCTAAGGGAGTTAAGGCCGCTTCTGCTAAAAACCCCATTCCCACTGAGAAGGATTCCAGATCTTTAGAAAGATGGGGCAAAAAAGTGTACACTTCTGCTACTTTATCTATTAGGGCTTTGAACTGTCAGTTTCATATGCTGAAATACCAGCAATTTCTCCTGTCTGTTTTAAAACAAAAGCTAACTTCCATTTCCACCTGTGCAGATGATAAGGAATTACATGACTTTATGCATGCCACTGAACAAGTTGGGAAGCATGGTTTACATTGTGGATTTGATGCCTTGGAGGCTTCTTGTAGGGCTGCTGCCTCTGGCACAGTAATTAGAAGGCATGCATGGTTAAAGGAACAAAATTTGCCAGATCAAGTAAAAGCTAAATTATTGGATGCTCCTGTTCAGCATAATGTTTTGTTTGGATCTAAAGCTGAAGAGGTGATTAAAAAGATGGAGGACAAGGCAAAATCCATGCAAACAGTTAAAGATTTCTTACAAGTACAGCCACCCAGATTTAGTAGGAATTGGCCTACTAAAAATTGGTCCTTTCCCAATTCAGACAGGCCTCAGAGGGGTAGATACAGATGCTCCCGAGGAAGCCCTCAAACACAAGCCTCTTATAGACCAAGACAGTGGACTGCTTCCACCCCTAGGGGAGGAGAGGACAGGTCGCAAGCTCATAGGAAACAGACTCAATGACTCCCTCTGTTGGGCTGCAGGAACTTCATGCCTGGAAGCCCCTCTCGGAGGAAAACTTTCTCTTTTTCACCAAAATTGGACTCATATAACCCAAGACAAATGGGTTCAGGATGTGGTTTCAAGAGGTTACAAATTCCATTTTCATACCCTACCAAGGCCAATCGGATGGCCAGATCTTCCAAAACATCAATGGACAGAGGCCTTAAACCAGGTGGAAGCTCTCTTGGCTATGAAAGCCATAGAACTAGTTCCACTTTCAGAGATGGGACAAGGTTTTTACTCAAGGCTCTTTCTAGTCCCCAGGAAGCAAAATTCATGGAGACCCATTCTGGATCTGTCAGTCTTGAACACCTTTCTAGAGATACCAAAATTCAAGATGCTTACTCTACAGCAGCTACTTCCAATGCTGACCAAAAATGCATGGATGGTAACTTTAGATTTAAAGGAGGCACATTTACACATTCCCATCAGGCAGGACTGCAGAAAATACCTCAGGTTCAAGGCCAGATCGAGGCACTTTCAATTCTCTGTGCTGCCCTTTGGATTGTCTACTGCACCCAGGGTCTTCACCAAATGCCTGGCTCCAGTAGTAGATTATTGCAGACTCAAGGAAATTCAAATTTACCCTTATCTGGACGACTGTCTTATTCAGGCAGACAGCAAGGATGTCTTACTCCAGCATCTACAGTTTGTTCAGAATCTTCTCAAGTTCCTGGGATTCACTGTAAACATAAAAAAGTCAAATTTGACTCCCTCACAACAGATAATTTTTCTGGGTGCTTCTCTAAACACAACAACCCAGATGGCATTTCTGACACATGAAAAACAGTTACAGCTGGCTTCAACTTTCAAAGCCTTGGCAACTTTAACTCAGCTATCTGCAAGGAGATTCCTGCAGGCTTTGGGTTACATGGCCTCCTGCATCCTTCTCGTACCATATGCAAGACTACATATGAGGAAAATACAGTGGTACCTAAAAACTGTATGGTCTCAGCATTGCCACAGTTTAGACATACTGATCTCCATCCTGCCTTGTCTTTAAAAGGAATTCCTTTGGTGGTCCAAGGCATGTACTCTAAACAAAGGAAAACCCTTCTGCCTGCCTTATGCCACTCAGATACTAACCACAGATGCCTCAGATTTTGCCCGGGGAGCCCATTTTCAGGGAAACTGTCTGCAAGGCCTTTGGACAAAGGATTAGAAGCACCTGCATATCAATTTAAAGGAAATGTTAGCCATTCAGAAAGCCCTATTGGCCTTCAGGAATCTTCTTCAACCAGGACAACTACTGATACGGACAGACAACACCACAGTTATGTGGTACATAAACAAACAAGGGGGATCTCATTCCTACCCCCTTTGCAGACTAGCCATGGATCTGTGGAACACACCTCTAGCTTGCAATCTGGACCCTCAAGCTCAGTTTCTACCAGGGAAGCAAAACTTCTTGGCAGACAGTCTGAGCAGAAACCTTTCAGACCCACATGAGTGGATGCTGGACACAAAAATATTCAAGATGATAACAGCAGTCTGGGGATGTCCTCATATAGACCTCTTTGCATCCCACCTCAATCATCAACTACAGATTTTTTGCACCAGGACTTTCCACAAACATGCTTGGAAAGTGGATGCACTATCATTCAGTTGGAGAAACCTCTCGGGATATGCCTTTCCGCCTCTTCCTCTTCTTCCACGGGTATTATTAAAGATCAAACAAGACAAGCCCAAGATGATAATCTTGCTGGCCCCAAATTGGCCTTGACAGTTTTGGTACCCAACTCTGAAAAACCTTTGTCTGGAGCCCCCTTGGATTTTACCACAGACTCCAAACCTTCTGTCCCAACACCAGGGTCAGGTTCTACACTCCCATGTCAGAACACTTAGCCTGGTGGCCTGGTTAATCCTGGGTCTTTGATTCATTCTCTCCTACCCAAGCAGGTTATGGATGTCATTTTAGAAGCCAGACGTCCTAGCACTAGAAAATCTTATGCAGGAAAATGGAAAAGATTTTGTTCCTGGATGCAGGCTCAGGATTCTGATCCTCTTCTTCCTAACATTCCTTTGATTTTACTTTACCTGACAGACCTCTTACATAAGGGTCTCTCTTTCTCTTCCATTAAGATACATGCCTCTGCTATTTCTGCTCATTATAATACAGACCCTCCAATCTTTTCCCATCAGCTCATGAGACAGTTTCTCAGAGGAGCTAAGAACTTAAGGCCCCCTAGATCTCCTCCCATTCCTGCTTGGGATCTCAACTATGTTTTGGAAAAGCTCACCTTACCTCCTTTTGAGCCTGCTACCACTTCTGACATCAAGTTTTTATCTTGGAAAACAGCCATCCTGTTAGTTCTGACCTCTGCCAGGAGAGTTTCAGAGTTGCAAGCTCTTATGGCTGTGGAACCTTATATTATTTTTCATCAAGACAGGGTGTCTTTAAGGACTAATCCTACTTTCATGCCTAAGTTGGTTTCCAAAGTGGCTTTAAATCAAACTATTCACTTGCCAACTTTTTTCCCCACTCCTCAAAATAAAGGGGAAAGGATCTTGCATTCCTTGGATGTACACAGACAATTATGTTTTTACCTGGACAGAACCAAGGACATCAGGAAATCAGAGCAATTGTTTGTTTCTTATGCTTCAAGTTCCCAAGGTAAAGCCATTTCAAAACAGACCATTTTTAAATGGATGGCTCATGGAATCAGATTTTGCTATTCACACCATGGAAAGCAAATCCCAGAGAGTATAAGGACTCATTCCACCAGAGCTGCAGCAAGTTCTGCTGCCTTCCTCAGGGGATTTCCTACCAAAGACATTTTGGAAGCTGCAACTTGGAGTTCAGTGCATACTTTTTCAAAGCACTAAAATCTACCTCTCTACTCTAAGTCTAGGGCAGACTTTGCTTCTGCAGTCTTGCAGGGCCTTTTAGCTGCCCCTTCTTCTTTATGACCACCTCCCTTTCATTCTGCTTTGTGATTCTACCCTACAGTCATGACTGCAACAGTGAAACACGATGAACATAGTACAGTCGTGTACACTTACCATAAATGTAGATGTTCGAGTGTCTTCACTGTTGCAGTCTGCATTTCCCTCCCTCCTATCCCCTCTTATTTTTACTTTTGTGTGGTTCCTTTTTTCACCATTCCTCTGAGGTGTATTTGCAAAGGGTATGGGACCTTATTAATATTTTGGACTCCTGACATCTGGGACAAGAAAAACTGGAGAACATGGCATCGGCTGTCAGTTTTGTACTCGTGGCGCTCTGACGTCAGGGAGCATGGCTGAACAGCCGATGCTGGACCCAGACTTTGGGATTCTGGCTGACCGAGGACTGCCTGCCGGCAGGGGAGAACCCTACAGTCATGACTGCAGCAGTGAAGACACTCGAACATCTACATTTATGGTAAGTGTACACAACTGTACTTTATGGGTCTACTACTTGAGGTAGCTTCCCCTATTTTGACTAGGTGGGGTCTATCAGTGAGAATATCTCAATTTTGGGATGTGATTTGAGTGTCCCTGCTATAAATGCCAATGTCATTTGGTGTATTAAACCATTAGAGGAATGTTCTACTATAGTCATGCCTGAAGGTACCTATGTAGTAATGGGACCTGATAGGACTGATCCTAATGAATGTAATGCACCAATGAAAGATGTAAATTTAAAGAGTTGTGAACTGAATATTAATATATTAATGCTATAGGTATATGTAGAGGGCTCTTAGTGGGCCCTCTGACTGCAGGGGTGTCCACTACTGACCATAGGGCAGCAAGTTTTAATGCTAACACTAAGGTTTCTAGTATATCCAATGTATGTTCGGAACATGTTGTTAATACTACACAAGATAACTGGGTGGGGTTGGGCCACCATGGAGAGACATCTAATTATTCATCAATTGTAGGTCAACCTGTGATATAAATAGTTCTACCTGTATGAGTACAAATGTGGGTTTATTGAGAAATTCTTTGATTATGGGATTGCCTATCAGTAGTGATGTGGTTGCAACTGCTGATAAAAATACTTCTAATTACCCTAATGAGCAAATTAACTGTACTAATATATATCCTCATGTTGAAATAGGTAACTGGGTAATACTAACCCCTAATGAAGAAGATTCTGGGAGTCCATTGAACTGTTCTGTTAGTATAAATACCTTTAATTGTCCTAATGAGCAACAAGATCATAGTAATATACAATCTGTTAACAATCCTGATACTATTATAGTAAGGGAGAGTCTGGGAACCTGTTGAGTCGGCCTTTAGTAGTAAATCTTTCTAAATATGAACTTACTGAAGCAGACACATCCTCATTGGTCACATGGGATTAAATTTGTCCCTGCGGGACTGACAATCTAGTCAATGGAACAGATCTAAAGTTGTTTTCTAGGAACTTGAATTTGAAGAATATTTTTAAGAATAGTGGAAGCTCAATGGGTAATCACCTCAAAAGGAGTAGTACTTTTATTCATATTAGGGACCCTGTTGTTAGTGTGTTTAATGAGATATGTGAGATACAAATCCATGATAATTATGACAAGAAAATGTTTAAAAAAGGTATAATTTGAGTGTTCAGGAGTCTGAAGCTTTAAAATCTTTTCAAGATAATGATCAGATAATTATAAAAGAAGCTGATAAAGGAGGTTCCATTGTGTTAATGGATATAGAACAATATTTACAGTCTATGGCTGAATTGTTATCAGATAGACAAACTTTTAAACCCTTTAGTAATAGAGAAATAGAGGCTATGATAAATTAAATGTGTATATATGATCTGCAAGTGATGGGTGATATAGATATTGACACGTTTCATTTCCTAAGCGTACTGTCTCCAACTATTCCTGTACTTTATGGACTCCAAAAGATACATAAATCCCTGGAGAAACCCCCAATGAGACCAATAGTATTGGGGAGTGGATGGATGACTGAATCTATATGTGTGTATCTACAAGATGTACTGAAGGGTTATTTGAAAGATATACCAAGTTACATCAAAGATACTGTTGATTGTTTGACCCAGATATATAACTGGTATGATAGCAGTGCCCATGAACATTT